>NC_086322.1:228393647-228538647 GCF_036172605.1 Pelobates fuscus
CTTACCCTTGTTCTGCAGGAGCGACCATCTTTACGTCCTCTGAATTCTATTATATCTAGCTAAATTCCATGCAGGAAACTGAGAGCCAGGGACTTCAGATATATACTCTAAGACTGTTTCAGTTGTTTGTTTTTTCACCTAATTTTCAGCTGGATAAGTACCGCTTCCGATCAAAGAGAACATATAAATATGGCTGACCAGGAAAGATGTTTAAGTAAGGATATGCCCCTATATGTATGCATAACAAATTAATGCACAGAGTGGAGGTATTCTATACAATCAAGAGGGAGCTGTAGTGCCAGGGATATGTATTTCTGGTAATGTAGTATCCCTTTAATGTGAAAGGGCAGCTGAATAACTTTTCAGAAATGTTTTGTAATATTGTTCTCAAATTGTTCTCAGTCTCAAACAAAATTTATCAGGAATCTTATTTAACTCCTTAAAGGGACACTCCATGACCCATATACAAAAAAATAATAAAAAAATTAATCACTCTTTACTCTTTTTTTAAAAGCATGCTTTTAATTATGCATGTTTTAGTCGGGGGGTGTATTTTGCAACAACATATATTGTCTGCTGCCTTTGCAAGCCCTCCACTTCTTCCCCAATGCAGACTTTCTGCGGCTGTCCAATCATAGACTTCCCAGTGCAGCTCAATGAGAAGTCTTTGCAAGACAGGTGCTCTGTGCAATTGACTGCCCCCACTGAGCTACACAAACCAGGAAGTAACTTGACCTGTTGTCTGCTTCAAAGCCAGGGAGGTGTAACAAGGTTCATTTATAAAAGTACCAATTTCTACTGAAATCTGCACCTTTTGTAAAAATGAAAAGAAAGAGGACACACACTTCACACATAAAGCATATGAGTAAGCGTACATGCTTTCAGGGGTCCAGAGTACATTTGGACATTCCATACTGTTCTCCACAAAACTACCAAACCGATCTGAGTGATATTTGGATATGATGGTCACTCAGATCAGGGCTATCCGGGGATTTTATGGGCTTTCCATGTATTTTGGGTTACTTTTGGGGTGTGTAAAAATTGTTATACTTTTCTGTACCTGGAGATAATTGAGTTTGTACAGTTCCTGACTCAATTATCTCTTAGACACAGAGGATGAGGATCTTGGCAGACCGCCACAGTTAGTATAGCATGGGACATACTAATACTCTTGGTGTGAGCAGGTCTAAATCCCTGCTCACAACAGGGAGATATAGGTATTTGGTGGCCCCCGATTGACCAATGAGCTGTATGCAGAGCTCAAAGTGAGTGCTGCATACAGCCCTTTAAATGCATTTAAAATGGCACTGTCACCATCTAGGGACTTTACAGAATTTACAAAGTACCTGGATGGTGACATCGCCGCTGGTGGTGGCCTCGGGGGCAGGTAAATGGGAGATTACTTACATGAACCTGTCCCACCATCTTTCTTGCGCTGCTCCTCTTCGAGAGCTAACATATCACTGCTGTACTCTCTCACATGCGCGAGACTTCAACATTGAGGTACATGGGGGATTCCGCAAGACCACAAAAGCCCCATTTTCTACCAAGACCATTCTAAGACTATTTGAAGGTCTGACATTGTCCCACATTGCATTTTTTAGTTTGCAGGTGGATGTCCATGATATTAAGATTTGTGGACACACGGGAAATATTATCTGGGTGGTTATTGATCAGATAAGCTGTGCTTCCAAGCAAACAAGTCTTAATGTTTGCCACTTTCGATAGCAAAGGTTACATGCAGATACACTTGAAAGAGGTATTGACTTGTATGTGTACATTACAAAATAATACACACAAAAGCCATACTACAGGTAATACAACAAAATGTTGTCTCTACTTCCAAACACGCCAAATGCCATTGCACAAACCCTAACTTCTTACACGTGACTAATTCTGCAATCATATATAAACATACATACGGTAGTTAACCACAAATATATATATAGCTAACTAAAGAAAAAAGTTACCTGTGCTCTTCCCAAATCCCTATGCATATTTAAACAAACGGAGGTTATTTAGTGACTCCAATGACCATTAGAGGGATGCCCACCTGCCACGTCAACGCACTGACTATTCACCTTGCTTCTTTGAGCTTCATGCAAAGATATCTCTAATGAGACAGAGAGGGATATTTTTCTAAACCCCTACATTCTTATCAGAGGTCAAACGTTTCTTGTAGTTGGCCACCAGGTTTGCACACATTTCAGGAGGGATTTTGTCCCACTGCTCTTTGCAGATCCTGTTCCAAGTCTTTAAGGTTTTAAGGCTGACGTATGGCAACTCGAACCTTCAGCTCCCTCCACAGATTTTCTATGGGATTAAGGTCTGGAGACTGGCTAGGCCATGTCATGACCTTAATATGCTTATTCTTGAGAAACTCCTTTGTTGCCTTGGCTGTGTGTTTTGGGTCATTGTCATGCTGGAATACCCATTCACGACCCATTTTCAATGCCCTGGCTGAGGGAAGGAGGTTCTCACCCAAGATTTGACGGTACATGGCCCTGTCCATCGTCCCTTTGATGCGGTGCAGTTGTACTGTCCCCTTAGTAGGAAAACACTTCCAAAGCATAACGTTTCCACCTCCATGTTTGACGCTGGCAATAGTGTTCTTGGGGTCACAGGCAGCATTCCTCCTTCTCTAAACTGGATATGTTGAGTTGATACCAAAAAGCTTGATTTTGGTCTCATCTGACCACAACACTTTCACCCAGTTCTCCTCTGAATAATTTAGATGTTCATTGACAAACTTCAGACGGGCCTGTACATGTGCTTTTTTGAGCCAGGGGACCTTGCGGCCGCTGCCGGATTTATAGTCCTTCAAGGTGTAGTGTGTTACCAATTGTTTTCTTGGTGACTATGGTCCCAGCTACCTTAAGATCATTAGCAAGATCCTCCCCTGTAGTTGTGCGCTGATTCCTCACCGTTCTCATGATCATTGAAACTCCATGAGGTGAGATCTTGCATGGAGCACCAGACGAAGGGAGACAATTATTTTGTGTTTCTTCCATATTCAAATAATCGCACCAACTGTTGTCACCTTCTCACCAAGCTGATTGACGATGGTCTTGCAGCCTTGTAATAGGTCTACAATCTTGTCACTGACATCCTTGGACAGCTCTTTAGTCTTGGTCATGGTGGAGAGTTTGGAATCTGATTGATTGATTGCTTCTGTGGACAAGTTTATTTTATACAGGTAACGAGTGTTCCTAATTTCAGCTTGTTACCTGTAGAAAAGACACCTGGGAGCCAGAAATCTTTCTGATTGATGGGGGATCAAATACTTATTTCACTTATTGACATGCAAATCAATGTAAAACTTTTTTTTTTTTTTAATTCTTTATTTTTGTTGTGCATAGTTTAAACATGTGGGTTTGCACTGCCACAACAGCCGGTGCAACCAAGTTTGTATTCACATTTAATCACATGGCATTATAGAAAAACATTGCACTATTTTTTTTTTTTGAAACAGGAAAATGAACAGGATTATATCTTAAGTTTCATAGAAAGCAAAGAGAAACAATAGCTTGGCTCGCAGATGGGCTCCACCTAGTAGTCACATTGATAGGAACTGTCAGGCTAGGACTATACATTACAGAGTTGGGCTAATCATACCTATCCCAGAGTCTGACTACACAAGGTTATGTCATGAGCATAGTTGTGAATGTGCTATGGTGGGTGTAAGCAAGAGAACAGAAAATTAATATAACAGGCTAGGGCATTGTACAGTCACGCAGTTATAGCTTAATCGCCTTAGGTTACATGCTCCTCCAGAAACTAGCGTAATGCAGGTTACAGATGTCAAGTTTAGCGCAGGCTGAGTTATCATATCAAATGCAATGGGTCACGATGAGGTCTACTAGCTTACGGCATAAAATATATATTTTTAACTTAAGTAAATGTGGGCTTTCAAGAGTACTACACAGTTGAACTTCGATATTACCGCTGCCAGTCGTAGGTAGTCGGGCGGCCACCGGGGTTGAGTGCATTCCTGTATTATTAGGTATTAACAGTAGACATAATAATGTAATAGTATGGCTACGGTGGATGTTAGGCGCCGTTTAGGTGGCAAGAGGTAAATAGGTAGCTGCTCTTAGGTAGCTGATGTAAACCTACAGCTCCTCTTGTTTAGTCAGTGTCCTGTGGTGTTGTGAGAGTCTCTATGCTGGCATGTATAACTTCCTCCACTCGGGTACTGATCCATCACCATGGCAGTTCAGCTTTGCAGGTGCTCATCTGTGTGTGGTAAGTCGCCCCATGTCAGGCTTTGAGGTCCAGGGGGTGCAGCGCTGGAAGTCGTGTAGGTCTGCTTGGCTGTTACACGCTGCAGCACACTTTCATTCCGCGCCTTCTGCACTCGGCCCCACCAAGGAACAACCAGTGCGGGCCGGGGGTCTCTCACTCTCCCAGACCGCGGTGAGTATTTCCACGGTTTTCTTGTGCTTGAAGCTCTCCGGCAGGGCAGATGCTGTGCCCGCGGTTCAAGGGGGCTCCATGGTGCAGGAGCAGATAATGATGAGCTGTCTGCCGTCGCCATTTTGTGGGGCCGGTCGATGGTCCTGTGCGCCTCAGCCCCCACCCGTCTCAGGCTCCCCTCAGCGGGGACCGGGATGACCCCCCCGGTCCAAAGTGGGGGAAAGCAGGGCCGGCAAGCAAATCTGACAGTCTGTGGCAGCCGGGGAGGAAGACGCAGCAGCGGCCGTCCACCGCGCTCCCATTCCGGGTAGGCCGCAGCCCTCGAAGCTCCGCGCCCCCTTCAGAGGACCAGAACTCCCGATCTCGGGGTCTGCCACCGCTCCCACATCTATGGGGTGTCGTGTAGGCCCGTTTTGTGTGCAAAATCCCGCTGTAGGTAGCTTAAAGGGCCCGGTTTCTCCGGAGCCTCTCCTCCATGCGACCGGTTAGCATGGCGGTCCGGCCCCGCCCCCCCCAATGTAAAACTTTTTTGACATGCATTTTTCTGGATTTTTTTTTTTCTTATTCTGCCTCCCACTGTTAAAATACACCTATCATTAAAATTATAGACTGATCATTTCTTTTTCCGTGGGCAAACATTCAAAATCAGCAGGGGATCAAATACTTTTTTTCCCTCACTGTAGCTAATTACCCACAGAAACATCTACTTAGCAGCACACACGTACATGCAAACACACAGGCTCTCACTCATTCATGTAGGCATATATTCACCAAATAAACAGGCAAGCTCTTAAGTGCAACCACACACGCCATTTGTGATCTAGAAGGAGTAAGCGCCACAATATTGGTCTTATAGCCTAATCCTCTATAGAGTTCTGTATTATACAAGGATATATTTTTTTATTCATTTTTTGTAATCTGCCTATTAGTATTTAATTCTTCAGCTACTATGTTTTACTCGTTTTATTTTTTTAATTGTGCCCCTGCGGCAGAAATTGATTGGAAGTAACTTGTTCTTGGAATACATAAATTGTTTACTTTGAGGAAGGCGTGTTCCAGCCTTGCATGATATTCACTCTCTGTGTCGATATTACCTGTCAGTTATGTTCCATTTGATAGCAGAGGGATGCATTTTACTGAAAGCTTAGAAGTATTTCCTGCCTCAGGCTTACATTAAAATCTGTTGTGGTCTGTTGTATTTCCTTTTTAAGCCCTTCACCACAGAGAAATGATTTTCTGCTGGTTTGCCATTACTGTAGATATTATATAAAAAAAAAAAAAGGCATGTGTTTAAATACTACCTGCTAACAACTGCAACTGTAGCCAATAGCAATATGAAGCTACAACGGATTAACTAAACTCCTTATAGAGTCACAGAATGGGTGCGGTTTGTATCTGATGAAGAATATTAGCAATTCTCTTTAGTAATCACTCTAAAATTGAAAAAACATACACTGTAGGAACAATACAAGACTAAGTAAAACTGCATATTATCCTCTTAAAGTGTATTTGTCACTTCTCTGGGATTTATGCAATTCAATAAAACACTGAAAATCTCTTATTTGTGTTAACCGTTTTGTTTTGTGAGATGTTCTGTTTTCTTTTAAATTTATATTTACGATGTAGCAAATGACATCTCAATCCAGTTCAGACAAGGCAAAGCCAGGGCAGACATTGCAAATGAAGATGGGAAAAAGACAGATTGTTTAATTTCTCCCCTTTTCTGTTCTCTGCTCTCTATGCTGACTGCCAAGAAAAGGAGAGTTTGTAACAATGACTGGCAGGGACCTAAGATGGAGGCTGCGCAGATTAACCCTCTTTGAAACCGTCAGATATTTTATAGATTACATTAGCCAGATAGCTGTCAGACAGGGAGGGCCAAACTGCACCAACCTAGGGCCACTGGCGGAACCAGAGCCTTATCTCGGGAGGGGCACTCAAAGATTATTTAAAGAAACAATCCAGGCATTATAACCATTACAGCTCTCTGTAGTGATTATGGTGCCAGGAGTGCCGTGGTGCCCACCCAGAGTAAATAGTCAAACCGTTTAAGAACAGTTTGACAATTTACCTGGGGTCTGCCAGGATAGGGGCTGTAGTATGGGGATAGGGCCTCTAGGTAGGTAGGTAGGTGTGTGTGTGTGTGTGTGTGTGAGAGAGAGACAGTGTGTGTATGGGGGTGCAGTGGGAACACTGTGTGTAGGAGGGGCAGTGTGTGTTTTTGTTAGTGGTGTAGTGTAAGTATGGGAGTGCATTGTATATATGGGGTGCAGTGGGAACACTGTGTGTATGGAGCCAGTGTGTGTATGAGGGTGTAGTGGGGGAAGTATGTGTATAGGAGTGCAGTGGGGGCAGTGTGTGTGAATGGGAGTTTAGTGGGGGAGTGTGTGCATGAGGGGTGCAGTGTTTATGTGGGGGAGCACTGTGTGTATGGAGGTGCAGTGTGTGTGTTGGGGAGAAGTGTGTGTATGGGGGTACAGTGGGGGCAGTGTGTGTATGGTGGTGCAGTGTATGTGTGGGGATGCAGTTTGGGCAGTGTGTATTGGGAGAAGTGTGTGTATGGGGGTAGAGTGGAGCAGTGTGTGTATGGGGTGCATTTTGTGCAGTGTGTGTATGGGTATACAGTGGGGGCAGTGGGTGCATGGGGTGCAGTTTGGGCAGTGTGTGTATGGGGGTACAGAGTGGGCATTGTGTGTGTGGGGGCACTGTGTGTATGGGGGTGCAGTTTAGGCAGTGTGTGTATGGGGAGAAGTGTGTATGGGGGTAGAGTGGGGGCAGTGTGTGTATGGGGGTGCAGTGGGGGTAGTGTGTGTATGGGGGTGCAGTGGGTGTAGTGTGTATGGTGGGGGGAGGGGCTGATTACAACAAATAAGTGTTTTGTTTTTTTAATAAAAAAAAATGCTTTATATCCTCCCTCCTTACCATTGCCCAGGGAGGGGGGATATCCATTCTATAAAGCCCTAATGGTCCTCGTGGAGAATCCCCGTCGGTTCTAGTGGGTGAGTGAATTCTAGCCTGCACCTCCTGGGCTAGAGTTCACTCTAGCGAGAATGGAGCATTGCTATGGTAACCGCGGCAACGCTCCATGCTCGCGAGAGGAGACCCGGCTGAGCTGCAAGCTAGAGCTCCCGGGTCTCCTCTCCCTCCCATGCCGGACACCCAGCAATGTGCCAGCGGACCGTTGAGTGAGATCTCTGATCTTTCCTCCGGTCCATGAAGGCACTTAGCAGGGTCGGCGCTTGGATAGCACCGGCCCTGCAGGAGAGAGCGTCAGATCTCGGGGGGAGGGGCAATTGCCCTGTTGTCCCCCTCCCCCACCCTCCTGTTCCGCCACTGCCTAAGGCTTATAAAACTACAATGTTCATTATGTTTTGCAAAGTCTTGCAAAGTTTAAGGCTGACTAAGCATACTGGGAGTTGTAGTCCTGCAAAAACTAGGCATCCACCTTTTGGCCATTTGCTTGTATTTGTGGATTTAAAAGAGCTAACATTTATTTAAAAATTGCAATCCATTTATGGATTGTTAATACTTATAATGTTAATAAAATATATTACCGACTAAACGAAGCCCTACTCAGCAACCTGATAGTGACCACGGAAACCCGAACCAAACTCACCCAATACTTCGCAGACAACGCTACCCCTGACGTGACACCCCTCTGTGTGTGGGAGGCTCACAAATGCGTTATCCGGGGTTACTTCATAGCCAAAGGCGCAGCCATGAAAAGGGAAAAGGCAGCTAGACTGGCGGCCATAATCGCGGACATACAGGTGGTAGAGGCTAGACACAAACTAACCAGTCTCCAAAGTGATGGGGCCAGAATACTGACACTGCGCAGGGAGCTGGCCTCCATCATGAACACAAACTACCAAAGGGCACACCTGCGCTCCAAAGCTTTCTTCCATACAAACGCCAACAAATGTGGTGCCTTGTTGGCCCGCATGATAGCCAAGAAAAGGGCAGAATCATACATCCCTAAAATCCGCGACAAAGACGGGCGCCTAAAACACCTCCCTGGAGATACTACGCGGGGCTCTACGCCATACACCCTGACAGGGAGCCACCGCGTTTGGGGGACGACCTACCTGAGACCAGACAATATCTACACACACGCATTCACAAACGCCTCCCCCGAGACGCCACGAACACCCTAGATGAACCGATCGCACCGCACGAACTTGCCTGGGCCATTAAAACGTCGAAACAGGGTAAATGCCCGGGCCCCGACGGCCTCCCCACTAGGTACTATAAAAAATTTGCAGACGTATTATCACCGCACCTCCTGACTGCCCTCAACGCCCTTCGAGACGGAGCTAGACTACCCACACAGACTCTAGCGGCAAATATTTCCCTAATCCCAAAAGAAGGCAAGAACCCGGAATACAGTGCAAGCTACAGGCCTATCTCCCTGCTAAATTGTGACCTCAAACTGTTCACAAAAATCCTAGCCCACAGATTACAAGACTACCTCCCTGACCTCATACACCGAGACCAAACAGGATTTACACCACAGAGGGAAGCACGGGACAACACCATTCGAACACTTGACCTGATACACACAGCACAGTCCAGAAAGGAAGGCCTTCTCTTGCTCTCCACAGACGCGGAGAAGGCCTTCGATCGCATAGACTGGGGCTTCATGCTAGCTGTACTGGAGGCAATAGGCCTGGGCCCACATATGATGTGTTGGATTAGGGGTACTCTACGCCCACAGCAAGGGTATGTGTGAACGGGTCGTTCACGGACCCATTCCCCATTCAGAACGGCACAAGACAGGGATGCCCCCTGTCCCCCCTACTGTTCGTGCTGGCACTAGAGCCATTCCTTAACTCAGTCCGAGACAAGCCGACCATTCGAGGACTGCAAGTAGGGCAGACAAGACACGTAGTGGCCGCCTTTGCGGACGATCTGTTGTTTTATGTCACCCAGCCCGAAACATCCATGCCCGCAATCATGGAAGAGTTCCGACTCTACGGCCAGCTCTCTAACTTCAAAATCAACCTCACAAAGTCCTCAGTGCTGAATGTCTCGATCCCCCCCAGCAGAGCAGATGCCCTGAAACACACGCTCCCATTTCAATGGTCAGACACTACCATAAAATACCTAGGCACCACTATACCGAGGGACCTGACACACCTCTACGCCACTAACTTTCAACCCATCCTGACCACTATACGCAGGGACCTAGAGGAATGGACCAAGGTCCGTCTCTCCTGGTTTGGCCGGATTGGAGTACTGAAGATGAACATCCTGCCCAGGGTGCTCTATCTGTTCCAGACGCTCCCAATTCACATTCCCGAGGCCTTCTTCTCAACACTGCGCTCCATGGCCCTCAGGTTTACATGGCACAACCTGCAGGCACGGGTCAAACACGACACACTCACGCTACCCAAGCGGAAGGGGGGCCTGGCCCTCCCAGACTTCCAGGTCTACTACAAAGCTACACACCTCCAGAGGATAGTGGAATGGTCCAAAACAGGGGTCCACAAACTGTGGAAGGAAGTAGAGTCAGAACAGATAACCAGACCGATAGGGCTCCTTCCATGGCTAGACCACCACCAGGGTAGACAGCTGGCTAATTCACACCCCCTAATTAGGGCGACCTTACTGGTCTGGCACAAACTGGGGACGTCCTCCTCACTCACCACGCCCATCTCTCCACTCCTCCCCCTGACCCACAACGACGCCTTCCCACCCGGACTAGACGCTGGCCCGTTCCAACGTATGCTGGGAAAACCACTACCCAGACTCTGTCATGCCACCACCAACGGCACGGTGTGGACGCTTGAGTCCCTGATGCCTGCTGAGAGACCGACATTCATGACGCTGTTCAAATATAGGCAACTACTAGACTACCTGCACACCACCACCAGAAACGCCCACGCCCACAGGCCACTTACGGACTTTGAAACGCTTTGCCAAGACCCAGACCCGTTGGCAAAGGGGCTGTCCACGCTCTATGGCCTCCTCATGGAAGCGAAGAGGCTACCCCCACCGAGCTACATGGGTAAATGGGAAACGGACCTGGGGACCACTCTCTCGCCAACCCAATGGGAAAAGATCTGTACCCTTTCCCTTCACTGTGCGACATCCAGTGGCATACAGGAAACGGCATACAAGGTGCTATCCCGCTGGTACCGCACGCCCCAGGCCAACCACTCCTATGACCCCACCACCACCAACAAATGTTGGAGATGTGAGAAAGCACAGGGCACTTTCTTCCACATCTGGTGGACATGCCCCTTGATCCAACCCTATTGGGCAGCGATCCACGCGATTCTCACACGCTTCTCTGACACACCACCCCAACTGGACCCAGCAGTCTTCCTCCTGCACCACACCACAACCCGTAGCTCAACCTATAAAAAATCCTTGCCGATCAGGATACTAAACACCGCCAAAAGCCTAATTCCACTATACTGGAAACAACGAACCCCGCCACCTGTATCTGCCTGGTTCAGGCGCATGGAAGAGCTCAAGACGCTGGAGGAGCTTATCTCACACGCAGAGGGGAGAGAACAGTCATACATGACGACATGGACACACTGGATACTGACCACAGCGAAACCCGACTTCCAAACACTCCTCAAGGACTGACCAGACAGACAGCGGGGACAAAGACCGCACAGGCGAGCGGGTGAGACAGGGACTGACCGCAATACCACACACCTAGTACATAGAGCCACTAAACACAGCAACTGAGGATATAGATTAGGCCCTGACGGGGACACGGGACCATCCAGACCCAGAGGGCGTTGGTAACACCTACCCCCCCCCCCCCCCCCCCTCTCCCCCCCTCCTCACCCCCTCCCGGGCCGAACGAGGTTGCGGGTCACGCAGCGGAACTGCGACTCCGCGGATCACCGCTGTACCATTGAAAACATAACCTTTCATCTATTAATTTGGAAACCTCCGTGTTTCCCTGCATTGGTATATAGATTCTCCAGGCTCTCTAGTACTGTATCTGACAACTTTCATGAGCCATTTATTGAAACCTGCGAGTTTCACCGAAGCACCTTTGAGACACCTATTCTTATTCTTGTTTGACTGTATATTGTTGAAAACCTGAATAAAAATTTAATTCACAAAAAAATATATTACAATATGTCAACTCTGACGATTATTAAGCATTCATTGTAGTGGTGTTATTAATTGGGGTTTGATCTGAGACTGTGACGACATTTGTTTATTAAAGGAGCATTATAGGGTCATACAACAAACATATATTTCTGACCCTATAGTGTTCAAGCCACCATTTAGCCCTCCTGGCCCTATCTTGCCACCCTAAATATAGTATAATCTTACTTGTACTTAAGCCTGAAGCTGCTGCTTTTGTCCCTGTTTGCCTCAGACCTGCAAACTGTCTGCTGACATCATCAGAAGTGTTGTTCTGAGCCAATCACAATGCTTTCCTATAGGATTGGCTGATACTGTCAAGAAGGCAGATCAGAGGCAAAGACCAGCACAAGTCAAACACAGCCCTGGCCAATCAGCATCTCCTCATAATCGCGGAATTGAATCAATGAATCTCTATGAGGAAAGTTCAGTGTCTGCATGCAGAGGGAGGAGATACTGAATACTTGGATGCATTTTAGGCAGCCATGACCCAGGAAGGATCTCTAACAGCCATCTGAGGAGTGGCCAGTGAGGTTATCACTAGGCTGTAATGTAAACACTGCATTTTCTCTGAAAAGACAGTGTTTACAGCAAAACGCCTGAAGGTAATTACTCTACTCACCAGAACAAATCCAATAAGCAGTAGTTGTTCTGGTGAACATAGTGTCCCTTTAATTATTCAGTGTTTCTTTTTAAAACACTGTATCTTTGTAAAATTATCGTATGTACTATTCTCATTAATTTAAAGGCATGCCAGCCACTCCATAGATATGAGATAGGTATGAGATTTTTTTGTTGGAATATAAGTGCTAATTGTATGAAATGAATCTGATTTCTTTAACTGTTTGTAATGTGTGGTATTCCATATAAAAAAAGAGTAATTCTACTAATAAAAAATAAAAGACTGCATTATTATGGCATTTTGAACATGTTTGCTGGGTTTATAGGAATAAATGTGAAACCGAACCTATAGTTCTTAAAAATACCAATAATATTTTTTTTCAGGAATATAAGTTTCATTCTGTTGTGCTTACATCTGTCTACCCCACTTTATTATCATTTCTGCTGACATCTTCTGCGATCTTGTCCAATCCAAAGCTTCTCATAGAGAAGCATTGGACACTTGATACACATGCACTGTGCTCATACAATGAAATGCTGTTATGAGTAATACGCAAAAAAAAGCCCAGTTCCTACTGATTGAGCTATGGAAACGTTGCCCCTCCATCACACAATTACTGACATCCCACAATGATTTTATGCTACAAAGGCCTCAATTTAATAAGCTTTCCAAATGATTCAATACTGTTAGAAATTTTTTCCAAATTTTTTATCTGCAAAGATTCCCATAGACTTTAATGGTGAGTTCTGTAGATAGATCATTTGGAAAACGTATTTAATCCGAATTGTGAGAATATTTTTAATTGTAAGAGTATTTTTCATTCAGTTGCTTTAAGCTGCTGTTCCTTTTGCAGCTTCCAGTCTCAGATCATGGGACGATGTATCACTACTTTTAAAGGTAAAAATAAGCAGTGAGAATAAAATGGTAACGTGTTTCATTTTTATAGCAACACTTTTTTAAAGTAACATTTTAGTAGCACTTAACGCATACAGGAAGATATTTATTTGCTGCCTCATATGCAAGCCATTTGTCTCTTTTATTGTCAATCCGCACATATTTTACATCATTTCCCTTACACTTGGAAGCTTTTTTTATGTAAGACAAGTGATATGCAGATATGTTAAAGCTGCACAAGGAAACTAATGGGAAGCCAACGTATCTGTTTTTATACATACATCAGTTAGGTTTTATCAATTTAATGAATATGAATTATATTTCTTATTTTATAAATATGGGTTAGAATTAATATTCTCCCTCTTAGTAATTCTAGTTAAAATACATGTAATTTCTACTGATTTCCCAAGTAGCAGATCAAATATTGTATCCCTCTGGTTTAGAAATCTTGTTGACGCTTAAAGGGTTCTTCACTGAAGTCTGAATAGTCCCGTACCAAATAGGACAAAAACATTTGGTTGCGTCCAGGTCCGTTCTGACTACAAAACCAGGACATTGTTCCACTATTTAGCAATGTCTGGATTTTACTAAACAGGACTCAATATTTGATGCTTAAATCTAGACAAAATTCAGGCTCAGATTTTAATTGTTTGAAATATATACCCGCTGGGACTCATTTTTGCTAACACAGCCACGTGCTGGGAAATTGAATTTGAATCATAATAGAAAAAAACCCAAAACCGAAACTAAGACAGAAATTATTTTAACACAATGCACACAATTTCTCTTAAATGTTCAATCTGCATCACTGAGCTATGGGCCATGCAGTCTTACATAGCACATCATCAACGTTGAACATTCATATTGGTGTACTACTACTTTGCTATCTGTATACATAGCAACAAGGTTATATTATGTAAAAGTTTAACACTAATGGAGAGTTGTCAAGAAGTACTGTGCTAGTTAAAAAGATTGTTGATACCTCTAACAGCCATCAGCAAATTGAGTCCAAGAAAAAAAATATGGACAATGAAAGTTTTGTGTTAAGGAAGAATTGTAATTATTATTATTATTTTTTTAAAATGTACATGTTAATGGTATAGATAATTGCTAGATTTTAAAGTTTTGACATTAAGGAACACTTTTTCCGGCCGCATATAACAGCTAGCATCACAATATAAACACATGTGCCTCAATTTAATATTATTCAAATAATCACTACTTTTTCAAATGATGTATCTACAAAAGTCACTATAAAAGCCTATGGAATTTTTGTAGATAACTTTTTAAAAAGTTTTTTTTTTTTTTTTTAAACAGATTGTAATCATTTGAAAAGCTTATTCAAAAGAATTACATTGAGGCCGTGGTGTGGCCAAAATGTGTGCCCTTCAGTTTAAGTGTGAAGTGTGAACATGCTGACTGAGAGACAGTAAATGTCCACATGAAGGCGGAAAGGGCTGACGATCTGACTGTGATTAGGTATTGTGGATATGTTAATCTCTAAGCAGACAGCAATGGGTGTTTAGATAAATAACAATATTCAGAATAACTGTTTGTCAGCAGTCATGTAGATTTTTTTTTATAAGCAAAGGAACTTTAATCGTAAACTATAGATAATTTTCTGTATTTGTTTCTTTTTGTGCATTAAGCAGAAATACTTCAAATATTTACTTTACATTGTATTTATTTTAACACAGATTTTGGAGAAGTCATGCACAGAAATTTTACAAGTAGAACCATCATCTGTCTGTGTTGGTGGTAAGTAAGACCATGTGCTTTATAAAACAAAACCAAAGATAGATAGTAGAATTCTATCTAGAAAACATTTTCAGTTAATCTGAATGAATTTGGAGAAAATACATTTTGTTTCATCTGAAACTATTTTTGTCTGTTAGTCGAGTCTTTTCAGACAAACTTTGGCCTATTGTTTTTTGGTTTGGGATTTTAATTTGGACAAATGGAATGCTGCAATCTCCACCAAATCTTCAGTAATTTAGATAAAAAGATAAGTCCCTAATGTGATAACCTTTTGTGGAACTGCCATACTTAAGGTACCACACTTGGGAGAGAACTGTATTTAGTAGATGATTCACTATTTTGGTATAAGGATTCCAAATTAGGGAGCTATATAATAAACAGGTGAAAGATTAAAATGAACAAAGGCCCTTTTCTTAATTTTGGTCTTTCAACTGTTTAGTGCATAGCTCCCTAATTTGGTAGATCCCTAATTTGATACCCTGACATAGGATTTCCATACTTAAGGCTACCAAATAAGGGAACAGTTTAGTAGATAGCTCCCTAATTTGGAAGCCGTATGTGAAAAAGCCAATTTATAGACACCAAATTAGGGAGTTATCTCTTAAAAGCTGATCTTTTAGCTGCTTAGTAGATAACTGCCTAAATAAAATTGGTACCGATATATGGGTTTGCTATGTGAATTGAGGGTATCAAAATAGGGATCTGTTTAGTAGAAAGCTCCCTTATTTGGTATCATTAATTATGGCAATCCTACATAAGGATACAAAATTACAGAGCTATCTACTAAGCAACTGAAAATGAACAAAAGCCGCTTTTTTTTTTTGTCTTTCAGCTGCTAGCAGATAGCTCCCTAGTTTAACAAATAAGGGAACTACCTACTAAATAAACATAACAGCTTCCTTAAATATATGAATTTCACATAAGGGTACCACGTTTGTGAATTTACTAAAATGAATGAATCACTCATGAAAGAATTTAGTTTATTGCATAATTAGTTTGGAGATTTAGAATTTGGTTGAATGAACATGAGATAAATCTAATAAATAATTGACAGACTGAGCAGCATGCAGGCACATTGATTGATTACATACACTGTTTATATGCTTTTTTTCATTCAGTTGCTGTAGAGGACTGTAAAAATCAAATAAATCTTCCCTACTATACCACCTAACATTGGGATATATGCAACTGGGATACGTGCAGGCCCTGAGGGGACATTGCCAAGGATGGGACTCGCATCTTTGGCAACGCCCATAACGGGCAGGTTTGTTTGGTAAAAAAAACAGGCCTGCCCACTGCAGGGGTGTGCCAGCCTGCAACAAGCATGCCTGGCTGACTGACAGCCTGTCTGTCCCTTACTGACAGGACCATGCAGGTAGCACTGCTGAAGTGCTCTCTGCATAGTCCTAGTGTCTGCTGTACAGAGCGAACGTCTTTAAATATGCACTCACACTGTGCTCCCAGGGAACTGTCCCCAGATATGGAATACCAGGGGACTAAACCAGGACAGGACCTAGAAATCAGGACTGTCCTGTTCAAAGTGTGACTGTTAGGAGGCATTACCTACTCAAGCTATTTACTGTTCTAGCCAACTAATTAAAAAATATATATATAAATATATATATATATATATATATATATATATAAAATTAGTTAAAGAATAGAATCTTGAGCTTAAAAAATAAATAGTAAATAAAAGTAGAAATTTTGCCATATAGCCATACATTTTTGCATTCAAATAATTTTAGTTTTGCTTTTGAACAAAAATAAGTCATAGTACATATGCATGCAATGCACTAGAGTACTCAGAAGAATAAAAAAAATTGAGCGTGGAAAATTACAGAAGGTGATGTCTCCAGGGCTCGTTTTGGAACCCTTGTGTATAGTTGGATCGGAAGAAAATGCTTGGATTTACTTTGCAAAATGTTCACATCTGTACTGCACATGCTTGCCATCTCTTTTGAAAATTGATGAAAAACTTAGTAACCATATTACAACCTGATTGAGTATTGTAGAGGCAGTAAATTACTTTTTTTCCATACAGGATCTACAAATTCTTAATTTTAGACGGATTCATAGATTTTATTTTATGTGTAAAGTAATTAATGTTACAGGTAATTTTTCTATGATTCTCCATGGACAGTTATTGCTTCTAATTGTTTCAGCAGTAGGAATGTATGTCCATTCTTTAGTTTAGCATGCCTAGCTCCTTTGCATTCAGGGCAACTTATCCTGTGAGACATATTTTAATATACCCATAGTGGAAACTGACCAGGTGGTTGAATTGTACTTGATTCACCTAGAATTAAACAGCTCATTGTATGTTACAATGCTTTGTATTAACAAGAAGGGTCTATGGTTACTAGGGAAGGCAACCATTAAGTTACATTTTCAAGGTATTTTATTTACAGGATCATTTAAAATTTAAGGTCAAAATACTAGCAAGCTATGTTTTTAGTTTGGCTACTCTTGCCTTAAATTTAAAGTTGACTTTGAATTCTCACTTTAGTAAATAACCATGTTAGTTTAATGGGCTATTATCACCATAACCATAACAAATGTAGCATTCTAGTGGTTATGGTGTTAGCATGATCCTAGCAACAATCCCTCGTTCTGTGTGAAACAGTTTTTGAGCAATTTGACATAAACCAAGGGTCACCCCAGCCTGCCCCCCTTCATATTGCTGTTGTAGAAGTACAATTTTGTTCAAACTTGTAAGGCAATTATTGGCTGAGCATGAGATGGTGACAAGCTGGCATTCTAAACCATTACAGAGTGCTGTTGCGGTTATTGTGCTTGGAGTAAAATATTTACAACTTTATAAATAGTTATTCCGACATTTTCTTTAGCCAAAGTACTGTACTAAACTGCACTTTTACAAGCATATTCTACCTTTAAAGTTGTCATGTGTATCCTATAAATTGTACTTTTATTATAGTGAGCATAGTAGAAAATTGTACCAACAGTAATCATAATTTTTCTAGTTATACATAATATCTGTGCAGTACACCAATGCAAGCTATTGTATTCCCTTTAATTAATTTTAATTGACTTCATGGTTCTACCTTGACAGCACATGCATGCCTTGAATTTTATCACATGACAGGAGGCTTCGTATTTTGCATAATCTTTCTTTACTAACTCCATAGCAGCAAAGAAAAGAGTGAAAAAACTTAGAACCAATCACAATGTAGTATAGGGTGTAAGAGGCGTGACATATGACATAATTTCCTCTTTCTTTGCTGCTCCATCACAAGAGCTAAGTTCGCAATTTTTCTCTGTCATATTTGCTGAACTGTGATTTATTCATATTCATACTATCATTGTTTACCTAACTGTGATATTGTCATACATTTTATATTGTTTTCTATTGACTACCTCTACCGTGGTGCTCAGGGACATCCCTTCCCTCCACCCCCCCCCCAAGCCCTGGCTTCTGGGGTATTTCCCGGTCCCCAAAAGGATTTTGGACTCCCCAGCCGTTTATTCTCAGCGCCATTACTATTCCCGCTGGCTTCTTCTTTATACCGTGCGTTCGCTGAACTTTCCCACCTTCTGTTCACCCTTTCGCCTCACGTACGGCACTAAAATCTTGCCGTGCGTTTGCGGAAGGACGTTCACTCCTTTCTACCAAACGCTAACCGTTTGGCAGTTTTACACGATCGCCATTTGGCGCTCACATTCGCATGCTTGTTTGCACAAACACCCGAACAGCCTTACCAGAAAGCTCACGTTCGGTTGTTTGTGCTCACGAATGCCTGCATTCGTGCAAATCCTTCATTTGCCGACCAGACTAGGGGAGGTACTATTAGTCCAGCGGCCATTTTAAAGGGATATTGCTAACAGACAAACTGCCTATCTCTACAGCTCTGAGTCAAAGCAAACCTGTTACTATACCCTGCCTGTTTTCAATCAGTGGGACAAAATCAGGTTAGTGTCTAACACTTGGGGTTGGTTAAGCCAGTTGAGTTATCCCTTGTTCTGGCCGGGGTGAGCCCCCATTCATGTGCTGCTGAATGGACCTGTTTATGCAGGACTCCGGTTACCTGGGTGAGCCCCAGTGACAAGCCCTCTCATCACCTTCCTACGACCTACTGGCCCTATAATCTCCAGGTAAATCATTACCGAAACAATACCACCCCTGGTCCCCAGGCCTCTACAGCTAATGTGCCCAAGTGCCCTCACGCATAGTTAATCGGGTGAGCCCCGAGTGTCAATTCCAGAGCAAATGGAGGATTCACAAAACCCCTCAGAGCTCCAGGCCATGATCGCAGCAGCTGTAGCAGCAGCTATGGAAAAGGCCTCCTCTAAGTCCTTCCAGACGGAACAGGACGCCCCTAAGCCCATCTCCAAACGGACTCACTATGGTGCAGACTATGAAGACTCTGACTCTTCCAGGGAACACTCTCATCGGCCTAAACATCACTGGGAAGGTGAGGCCGCTGCACCGCGCAAATCAAAAGGAAAAGCACCTGCTAAACGCAGAACGACCACGACCCCTACGGTCCACGAACCCACTTAGATTTCCTCAGGCGAGGAAAACGCGGAACCCACACATGCACTGGCTGTGCTGGATGAATGGCATGCGGTGGTCCCCGAACAGGAGGACTCCGACAGGGACTCCGCAGCCAACTCTGACCCTTATCTCATAAGGGAGCAGATCCTGGGTGAGCCACAGGACTCCATGACCACATCCATGTGTAACCCACAGGAGGGTACAGAAATTTTCCTTGACAGTTCCGGCCTCCAAATGTTTGACCCTATAACCATCCGTCATCCCCACTCGGAGGAGTGGTCCCCTCCCGAACATTTAGCCAGATTTATGCACTTCTTCAGAAAATCTCAGAATGCCCTCACCCAATTCTGCCAGACAAGGTGGCACACACCCCCGAATTCGACCCACTCATGACCACTTTCATGTCCCGAGGGGGTTGGGACCTGTGCAAGGGCATAGAACGTAGTTTTAAGGGAGCCCAGGACAAGCTGCTAGACGCCATTGGGCCGCTAGCAAGAATTATGGACATGGCGAATGACGCCTATGAGAGGGCTGACGATTTTACCCCAGATACGGTGCGTGAGTGGGCACGAGATACCAGAGAATGGGCACAAATGTGCTTCTGTTTCCTCGGGAACACCAATGTAGCCCTCTCTTCAGAGAGGCGCCGAGCAGCACTTTACCGTATCGACGACAAACTTGTCGAACTTGGGGATAAAGAATTAGCAAACTATTCGGAGAGACCTTCCTTAAAGAGTTAAACAAAGGTTTTTTTTTTACGTCCCTTAAAAAGGTGCAAACATCGATGCAGAAAGTTTTCCGCGGCCCTAACACCCGAGGTGTTTTTGGCAGGGCTGGCCGGCAGAGGGGCCGTGCTGCCAGCCATTTCTGGCCGTCCGGCCCCTGCACAACTAGGACTCAACCGTTCTACCAAACAGACTTGTCTACTCGACATCGATTCCACCAATTCAGGGGATCAGATCGTGGCCGCGGCGGCCAAGGGCACTCCCGGGCAAGATTCTCCAACGGTAAGTCAACATTCTTCCCTGCCTCTAACCTCCTGTCATATCGCAGGTCGTGTTTCTCTTTTTTTTTCCAGAACTGGACAAACCTATCCTCAGACACGTGGATCCTCCAAACAGTGTGGGGCTATCAAATAGAGTTCGAGACGACCCTATTCCAACGGGCCCCTCCACGTCCGATCCAAGTTACACGGGAGACGCCCGTCTAATAGAGAACTACAGTCCAAAGGTGCCATTCAGCCGGCCCCAGATTCAACCGGATTCTACAGCAACATCTTCCTGGTCAGGAAGAAAACCGGCGAATTTCACGCCGTTATCAATCTCAGGGAGCTCAATTCTCACGTGGTATACCAACATTTCAAAATGAAGGGTATCCACCTTCTCCGGGATCTACTTCGAGACAACGACTGGTTTACTCGTCTAGACCTCAAAGATGCGTACTTTACCATCCCGGTACACAAAAGGAGTCGTCCCTACCTCCGCTTCTTCTGGCACAAGACACCCTGGAAATTGACCTGCCTCCCATTCGGCCTCAGTTTGGCCCCGTGATGCTTCACCAAGATAATGAAGCCAGTAGTGGCGAAACTCAGAGCCCACGGCATAAGATGTATCATTTACCTCGACGACATCTTGATCTTCGACGAGGATACAGGGTCTCTGAGGAGACACACAACCTACATGATACATCTACTCGAGTCTCTAGGTTTCATTATCAATCGCCCCAAGTCCTCGATGACCCCGGCTCAATCAATTCTATTTCTCAGATTCAAAATAAACTCCACATCATGCACTCTGCGCCTCCCGGCCGCAAAGATTGCAGCCATTCGCAGAGAAATCCAGAAAGTACTGCGATTGACATCCATACCCCTGAGACTACTGGCACGGATCGTAGGCCTTCTCTCCTCATCCATCCAGGCCATTTGTCCCGGACCCCTGCACTACAGAGCCATGCAATCCCTCAAGACCAAATTCCTTCACAGAAAACCTACATACGACCCACCGGTCCCTATGTCGGACGAGGTTCGGGAGGAACTGCACTGGTGGCTGAACTGCATGCAGGCTTGGAACGGCAGGGCCATATTCGGAAGCCAGCCAGACTTCGTGCTGGAATCAGACGCCAGACGATCAGGCTGGGGAGCAACTGACGGAACTTCCTCCACGGGAGGGGTATGGACTTCCCAGGAGCTCTCGATGCACATCAACTGCCTGGAACTCTTGGCCGGATTGTTCGCCATTCGCAGCCTGGCAAAGGAATGATCCAACTGCTGCATCATGCTCCAAATGGACAACGTCTCAGCTGTAAGATACATCAACCGCCTCGGAGGCACACGTTCCCAAGCACTAGTGGAACTCACCAAAGAGATCTTCGACTACTGCCTACCACGCAACATCACGCTGCTGGCAGAATATTTGCCGGAACAATCCAACATGATGGTGGACTGGTACTCACGCCACTGGCGAGACGCCAGCGATTGGCAACTAGACCCTCAAGTTTTCACAATACTAGACGCACAGAGGGACCCTTTCATCCTAGAACTATTTACATCCCGCAACAACCGACAAACGAAGAACTTCTTTAGCTGGCTCCCAGACCCGGAGAGCCTAGCAACAGATGCTTTTCTACAACAATGGCCACAAAGCGGAGCTTACGCATTCCCGCCTTTCTCAATGATAACAACCTCGCCACTGTGAACTGGAGAAGCCTGGTTGCTAGCCTCCTGCCCTTGGACTATGGCCCTGCAGGTTAAACCATTTATATTCCCTGCAGAAAGGCTTATTCATGCCTTTCTGCCGGGGTGTTCGGTAGATTCCAGCTACCGAACAAACTGGCGAACGATGGACCACCTGGGAGCTGGAGTGTGCCACCAATTGACCGCCCAGAAGCTGCGGTTAACCGCAGCTTAATTGAAGAACGCTGGGTGGCCTTTGTTCGTTTGTCGAACACGTGGCGACGGCCATCTTACGAGTCCCGAACGGCCAGCGGTGTTCAGCGCTAAAACTATGGAACTAAAAACGGACACTTATTTGCGCGAACACCGCTGAGCCGTCCGCCCCTTGGTTCCTATTCGTGCCCTTAGGGTCGAACACCGGTTCATTCGGTATTTTGGAATATGTGAATATGTTACCCCAGATAGCTAAGCCATGGAGCCCATTCGTGTAACGAAAGACTATGTGAAAGACTTTGGCTCCATGGCGATTGAACTGTATGTATATGATCTGAGCACCATTCGGTAATAATGTGCGCTCAGATCCAAGCTATCTGGGGATATGTAGAATGTATATATTTTATGTCCTAAATGTATCAGTAGGTAATTTTATGTCTTGTACTGTCTTTTTGTCTGCCATGTGTGTAATGGAGTTTGCCTCTGTCCTAGGAGATAATTGGATTTCTTCCCCAATTATCTCCAGGCCAGAGGGGAGGGATTTGGAGGCATTGTGGGAGGTAACTCCTGTGTGATTGGTGTATTATGTAATTGTTGTAAGTCCCTCCCTTGCATGGGAGAATCCTTTATAAGACAGTTGTGTGAATAGGTCAGTGTTGTTCCTGCTTGGCCTTCAAAGCGATGTGTCGTCTCGTTCTTTGGGGGAATTTGAATGTATGCCGATTGCCAGGAGTGTAGGATGTTTAATGCCTTTTCCTGTTCGGCTGTTTCCAGTGTTCGTATGATTCCAGTTCGGGAGATTGGGTAATTCATGTATGTGCAGTTGGGAGTTGGTGAATTCGTGTAGTCTGCAGTTCGGAAGATTGGTGCTTACAGTAGCTGCCTGTGTATCTGGAAAGGGGGATATCGCCTAAACGGTTTTTATCCTCTTGTGGGCAAAACGGTCCGTTACAAACCATGGTTCCCGGACCTTCTGGATCTGTCGATCAGGGACCCCGACCAGAGGCTCCGACCATCCTCAAGAACCCGTTGGGACTACCTCATCCGCTGGTCATGGAGGAGCGCCTTCCCCTGGTTTCCTGGACTCTTTCTGGGGTTCCTGGCGAACCAAGGACCTATCGCAGGAAACAAAGGATCTCCTATGGGACTCATGGGCGACCGGGAACGAGGAGGTGCTACTTATCAGCATGGCACTCCTGGACAAGTTGGTGTTTGGGACGGGATCTCAATCCCTTTACTGCACCTACTTCCTCCATCATGAATTTATTAACCTCTCTATTCACAGCCAGAAAGTCTTATCGGTCTATCAACATGGTACGTTCAGCCATCTCAGCGGCCCATACTCTGACCCACGGTACTCATGTCGGTCAGGACCCGCTCGTCTGCAGACTCCTCCGCGGCATGCACCTTCGACACCCCCCGGAACCCAAATATTCAATCCTTGGGGAACGTCGGCATTGTTTTATAATTCTTGCGGGATTGGCCTCCCAACAAAGATTTGTCACTCCGCCAACTTACCGCGAAATTCCCCTTCCTGCTCTGTCTGGTTTTCTTTCAATGGGTTTCTGACATACGAGCCTTCGATGCCGACGCATTTACCCTTTGCCCGACGGGGGTAACCTTTCAGGTCTCACGAAGCACAAAGTCCAACTCTTCCTTGGTCTTCTACCCCTTCTTCCCTTCAGACCCACAACTCTGCGTGGTCTCTACTCTCCGTCACTACGTGGAAGCCACCGCGATGTTGATCTTCCAATCGTCAACTTCTCATCTTATACGTCCGCCCTTACAGTCCAGCTTTGGCCACTACGTTAGCCAGATGGGTTAGATGGCTACTATCCCTTGCAGGTATTGACCAAACTTTTGGAGCACATTCCGTCCGCTGGGCCGCGGCCTCTTCAGCTTATGCAGCAGGTGCTTCCCTTTCAGACATCTTACGAATCCACTTTTAGGAAATTTTACTTCCGTCCTCTTGATAATCCAGCTTTTGCTCTACTTTTCCAGCGTTAAAATTGCAAAATACGAAGCCTCCTGTCATGTGATAAAATTGAAGATTATGTTAGCTTCAGTGTACTGATAATCTTAATTTTAATAATGACAGGAGGCAAGTATTTTCCCTCCCTACTCTCTTTCGTTCTTTCGTTCTTCCCTCCCTATTAATTTCATATCATGTATGGCATTTTGTTTTCTCATATTATTGTATAAATAACTAACTTGGTAGCATTTGTTTCAATGCCTTACTTACGTTCATTCGAAGATTTTCATACATATACTCAATATGGGTGGGATATTTAGTTAACACCGTTAGATGGGAGGACGTTTTGTTATTATTATACTAGATGTCATTAAGTTAAATTAAGGGATAGACATTCATTGTTTTACACAATCATTTTTTGGAATCTAATACCCTTTATACTCTAGTTTCAGCTTAATCAGAAACCACAAGGAAATATTAAAGACTCCATGCAAGGTTTCGTCATCATCACACAATGGAACCTTATCATCAAGTCATGGGAGATCATCGTTTGAAAGCAGGATGCCTTTGTCTGCATTCTACCTGTTCCTGTTCAATTTATTCATATTAGTTTTCCATTATCTTATTCTATGGACTTTTTTCAAGTTGTTCTATTATTATTCTGCATTTATGACCTTGTGATGTCGCAGTTTTAAAAAGGAAATGATGTCATATGTCATGCCTCTTATACCCTATACTACATTGTGATTGGTTCTAAGTTGTGTCACTCTTTTCTTTGCTGCTATGGAGTTAGTAAAGAAAGATTATGCAAAATACTCGCCTCCTGTCATTATTAAAATTAAGATTATCAGTACACTTAAGCTAACATAATCTTTTACATAATAGTTACATAGCTGAACAGAGACTTGCGTCCATCAAGTTCAGCCTTCCTCACATTTGTTTTTTGCTGTTTATCCAAAAGAAGGCAAAAAAACCCAGTCTGAAGCACAATTTTGCAACAAGCTAGGAAAAAAAATCCTTCTTGACCCCAGAATGGCAGTCAGATTTATCCTTGGATCAAGCAGTTATTACCCTAAATTGAAATATTATATCCTTGAATATGCTGTTTTTGCAAGTATACATCTAGTAGCTGTTTGAACATCTGTATGGACTCTGATAAAACCACTTCTTCAGGCAGAGAATTCCACATCCTGATTGTTCTTACAGTAAAAAAACCTTTCCTGTGCCTTAGACGAAATCTTCTTTCTTCCAGTCTAAAAGCATGGCCTCGTGTCCTATGTAAAGTCCGGTTTGTGAATAGATTTCCACACAATGGTTTGTATTGGCCCCGAATATATTTGTATAATGTTATCATATCCCCTCTCAGGCGACATTTTTCTAAACTAAATAGGTTTAAATTTGTTAACCTTTCTTCATAGCTGATATGTTCCATTCCTTTTATTAATTTTGTAGCCCACCTCTGCACTTTTTCTAGTGCCATAATACCCTTCTTTAGAACAGGTGCCCAAAATTGCACAGCATATTCAATATGTGGTCTTACCAGTGATTTATAAAGAGGCAAAATGATATTTTCGTCCCGAGAATGAATGCCCTTTTTCATTCATGACAATACCTTACTGGCCTTGGCCACTGCTGATTGACATTGCACATTGTTGCATAGTTTGTTGTCTATAACAATTCCCAAGTCCTTTTCGTGTGTTGTTATCCCTAATTCGCTTCCATTAAGGGTATACGTTGCTTGTGTATTCTTCACGCCGAAGTGCATAACTTTGCAACATTAAATTTCATCTGCCATTTGAGTGCCCAGTCCCCCAGTCTATCTAAATCCCTCTGCAGCAAAGTAATATCTTGCTCACATTGTATTATTTTACAAAGTTTTGTGTCATCTGCAAACACTGAAACATGACTTTAAATGCTGTCTTCAAGATCATTTATAAACATGTTAACTAGAAGGGGTCCCAGAACAGACCCCTGAGGGACACCACTTGCAAACCTCTGTCCAGCTTGAAAATTTACCATTAATGACAACTCTTTGTACTCTGTTTTTAAGCCAATGTTCTACCCAAGAACAAGCATTTTCATCTAGACCAATTTAATTGAGTTTGAACACTAATCTATTGTGTGGAACTGTATCAAATGCCTTTGCAAAATCCAAATAGATCACATCCACTGCAACACCCTGATCTATACTTCTACTTACTTCTTCGTAGAACGCAATCAAGTTAGTTTGACATGACCTGTGCTTCATAAAACCGTGCTGATTTTTGCTGATAACCATGTTCTTCTCAAGGAATTCTTGAATATTATCCCTTAAAACCTTTCAAATATTTTACCAGCCACAGAAGTTAAGCTCACAGGTCTATAATTTCCAGGCAAGGAATTTGAACCCTTTTTGAATATAGGAACCACATCTGCCATCTTCAATTATAAAACAAACAATAGGTATTTTCCACCAGTAAAGAGCTTCCTTATGAGGATGTAGCTTGAGTAAGTGGAGCAACCAGGGAAGGGGCAGACTAAGTGAAGTGTTCTGATCACATAGTATACCACTGCTTGATGACATTTTACTTGAACACTACACAACATAAGCAACACAATAAAGTGCAAACTGGAAGTCCAAAATTTTTTAGGGGAAGCATAGTCCCAAAATAAAACATATCAGCCTTAACCCCTTAAGGACACATGACATGTGTGAAATGTCATGATTCCCTTTTATTCCAGAAGTTCGGTCCTTAAGGGGTTAATCATATGTGAATGGTACTGAACCAGTAAACTCTTAGAAACCTAGTTATCATTTTTTCCCTGTCATGTGGTTCCTGGTGACTATGCTAAAAAGCACTTACTGTTCCTGTATACATGATTAAGGCTCATTTGAGCCAAAACATTGTAATTTGGCATTGTAATAACTTATTTTTTGCACCTTACTATGTTGCCTGTATTGTGTTCTGACTATGAATTGTGGGACTTATTGTTCCCTGTATACAGAGCACTATTGGGCGTGGAATGGGCCACAGGAGGGGACATGATTAAGTTGTGGTTTTATCTTTATTTGGCTGTCGATATATTACTCCAAATAATTTTCCATCCATTGTATGGTAGGCTTAGAGTTAGATTTATTATTTATTTTTATTTGTGTATAAGTGAAGCAGATCTTCCACAGAGTGGAGTGGCATGAATAAGACATACCTGTGTATTAAGAAGGATAACTAGATAGAACAGTGATTTGTAATCAAAGACCAGGATTTTAAATTGAACCTTTAATATTATGGGAAACCAGTGCCAGGATTGACAGGTGAGAAGTGCAGGAGGACAGGAAGATGATCCTGGTTGCAGCATTCATTATGGATGGTAATGGGCCAAGCTTAAGATGTATGAGACCAGTGAGGTGTGGATTTGTGGATTGCAGAAGTTAAGGCAAGAGCTGATTGTGGTACGGATGAGCACCATTCAGTGTTAGGTAGGGGCAGATGCAAGCTGTATTTTTAAGATGGAAGCAACAGAATCAATAATAAATGTAATATTAATATGGAGTTTAAGAGACATGAATACATGGCAAGCTATAAAAAACACTAAAAGCATTCAAGTGCCGGAATAAAAAATCGTCAGTTTCAGATGCCTTTGTGTGGCTTTTGTCTCAATTCCAAGCTTTTAATATTCAACAACCTTTGAATCCTTATCTGTACTTACTTTCTGAACTTTTTGCTTAAGGGCAAATGGTAGTCATATAACTGGAGACCCCTGCTTTGGCCATTTTATCAGTTCTAAACCCACAGTCAGATGTAGAGGAATGGGATATTATTATCAGAGATCTGATTTCTATCTCTCCACTTCATAACCTGCAGACCACACCTCCTATCATACAGATAATGAGCAGCTGCAGTCAATTCACTGCGTTACGTAAACGCAGGGACTACGTAAATCCAAAAAAATTGCATACCACCACAAAGTGTGGAATGAAAGTGGGAATCACAAAACCAATATTCCTTTTTTATAACTATAAATTGAGTTAGGCAAGGTGATAAGCCTGTCACAGACTTGGAAGGAAAAGACAACAAAACCACATTAGTGCATAATCATCTTCCCTAAATAACTTTGCAAATAAGATTTTAAACATTTTATTTTTATTTTTGCTTCATGTACTGACTAAATAAGAAAAAGGAAACCCTTACTGTACATAATACTAGCAACATATAATTTTTTAAAGAAACAATATAGTGTCAGCAATATAAATATATATTCCTAATACTATAGTGTTAAACTAAGTGTTTAACCACTCCTCCCCCTGTGGGGTTAAAAAGTGATTTTACTAACCCTTTCTGCCTTGCCGCGCCAGTCATACTGAGACTGGCCCCGCCTCCATGGCTGAGATTATCAATCTTGAAGAACTCATCCAATCCAATGCTTTCCCATAGAAAAGCATTGCAAGGTTATTGCGCATGAGCTGCAAAACACCACATGGTGACAATCAGCATCTCATTGAGATTCATTGAATCAATACATCTCTATAGGAAGGATTTAGTGTCTCAATGAAGAGTGTCTGAGTGACTGCTAACAGAGGTGTTACTTTTCTCCAAAAAGACAATGTTCACATTGAAAAGCCGGCAGGGACAGGCTATGGACATTAGAATTACTACACCCTGTTCCAAATTATTATGCAAATTATATTTTTCTCATTTACCTAAATAATTTATGTAAATAACAGTCAGCATAATTCTCATGTTCTCAACTATTAAGAGTACAAATCAAATTTTATTGAACAAACCTCCTAATGATAACAGTATTTTTTTTTTTAAACAATGCACTGTTCCAAATGATTACACACAGTGAGTTTCAAAACAACTTGATAGGTTGTAAAGAACTGAAAATTGTCATTTGTTGTGTTTGCAGCATATTTACTGAAATCAAAAGCTATTTCAATCAAACTTATAACAACATTTAAACTTTTTAAACATTTTAACAGGTCACGTTACATTTTAACATAGGACCCCTTATTTGATAGCAGCTTCACGAGTCTTTCATCCATTGAACTTGTGAGTTTTTGGACAGTTTCTGCTTGAATTTGTTTGCAAGATGTCAGAATAGCCTCCCAGAGCTGCTGTTTGGATGTAAACTGCCTCCCACCCTCATAGATCTTTTGCTTGAGGATGCTCCAAAGGTTCTCAATAGGATTAAGGTCAGGGAAGGATGGAGGCCACACCACAACTTTCTCTCCTTTTATCCCCATAGCAGCCATTGATACAGAGGTATTCTTTGCAGCATAAAATGGCGCATTGTCATGCATGAAGATGATTTTATTATGGAAAGCATATTTCTTTCATCTGTACCAGGGAAGAAAGTGCTCAGTCAGAAACTCCACATACTTTGCAAAGGTCGTCTTTACACCTTCGGGGACCCTAAAGGGGCCGACCAGCTCTCTTCCCATGATTTCGGCCCAAAACATAACTCCGTTTCTGCTTGTGAGCATTTGTTAGTGGTGGCCGAATAGAAGGTTTATGCACAGTTGCAAGACTGGAGGACTCTGCAGAAATCTTCCTCAATGTGCCTTTATCTGCACGAACCCGTCTGTGCTCTAAATCAGCCACAGATCTCTTAATAGTGCAATGATCACGCTTAAGTTTTCGTGAAATATCTAATGTTTTCATACCTCGTCCAAGGCATTGAACTATTTCACTCTTTTCGGCAGCAGACAGATCCTTTTTCTTACCCATATTGCATGAAAATGGTGCTCTGCTTAATAATGTGGAACACCCTCCTTTAGTAGTTTTTCCTTAAATTGGGCTCACCTGGCAATCTAATTATCACAGGTGTCCGAGATTGTTTTCAGTGATTAAAAGAGCCCTGAGACACAATGCCATCCATGAGTTAAACTGAAAAACTAAATATTTAATCTTTGTGACACTTAAATAGAATTTGCATAATAATTTGGAACAGGGTGTACATTAAACTGTAGAGTTTTTAATGATGATTTTTAAATTTATTTATTTATTCCATAATCTTAAAATTACTATTGGTTGTCTGTTCACATATTAAAATAATACCATCTATAGTGTACACTATAGATGCAATGTACATTATGTTATTTTGCACACTATAGTGCACTGTACATTCCATTATTTTATAGTAAAAAACCAAAGAAAAACAAGTTACATGCGCTCTCTCCTTAATTTTTTTAAAAAAATTGATACAAATGCAGAAATGGTTAGAGTTAGGACCCACCTGGGGGGGGGTCTGCCTTGACGTTGGCAGGTGGGCTTATCCTCTCATGGCCATTGGAGGTAACTAAAAACCCTCAAGAGCGCAGGTAACTTGTTTTTCTTTGGTTTTTACTATATATTGGGGCTGATGTGTACTGTAGTCTTTGCTGCCGCCCAGTAGTGATGGGAGTGAGCGCATGACTTATCTTTCTGCATTTGTATCCATTTTTTGTATCACTCAGCCTTGTTACAATGCAGCCGCCCATTCCATGTGTTCCCTATTAAGGGTTAATAATGTATAGGGGTGTATATAAAAAAGACCCCTTTCTGTCTCATTAGAGATCTTTGCAAGAAGCTCATGGAAGCAAGGTGAATGGCTAGAGTTAGGACCCACCTGGGAGGGGTCTGCCTTGACGTTGGCAGGTGGGCTTATCCTCTCATGGCCATTGGAGGTAACTAAAAAACCTCCATTCGTTTTAAAAATACATAGGGATTAAGGAGAGAGCGCAGGTAACTTGTTTTTCTTTGGTTTTTGCTGCTTTGGATAGATCAAACTCCGTGTCCTGGATAAAAAATATGGGCCCAGAGCACATACTTGCAGCCTTATAAAAAATGAATAAAGCTGCCTGTACCCCTGTACTTCTACATCGCTGCTTTCCCCAAATAACTCCGCAACACAACTCCCAAACTTCCACAAAACAGCTTCTCAATAACCATAGTAACATGTCCCTCCTTCCAGCCTATTCCCTACCTATTAACCTGCCTCCTGACTCAGAACTGGCTAAACCAGTTTGTTAATGTGACAAACTCCCCTTTCCAAGTGAGTTTGCCACGAGCTCCTGGAGGAGTCTGCTTGCCAGCCTCCTGTCCACAGACTATGGGCCCTGTAATATACACTGAAAAGTCTCTGTTCGTGTATTTGGACTATATGGTTCGGGAACCAAATAGCCACACGAACCGGAGACCACCCTGGAGCTTGTTAGGCCTAATTGCTACTTTGTAGCAATTTCCACCACAGTTTTTTAAGTGTTCGTCTGGGTGGCCACATTTCCTATAGACGACCAAAAGGTGGCGGCCATCTTGTTTGCATGAAAACAGGCAGCAGTGTTTGGTCGTCAAGTTCATGGAATTATGTTCAGACACTGAAACTCCCGAACAACGCTGTACTTCCATGATCGCCTGAGTTCGATTTAATAACACTTAGGAAGACACTGTTCGATGGAAACGTTTCCACAAACAAGGGAAACAAGCTCCAGGGTAAGACTCTTGAATATGTTTGGTAGTTCAGTTTTTAAACTATCGAACTAGACCAACCACAAGCCCTGATTCTCTGGAACTGTTTTGGGCATGGGACCATGAACCCTTGAACCGATCTGGGTGATTTTTGGATATGTTGGTCACCCAGATCAGGGCTATCAAGTGATCTTTGTGGGGCTTTTATGTGTTTAAAGGTATTTTTGAGGTTTTGTAAAAGTGTATGTTTTCTGTGCCTGGAGATAATTGAGTTTAATACAGTGGTGACTCAATTATCTCCCAGGCTTTACCTATTTTGTATGGGAGTGTCCTGGACCTGAGAGCCAATGTAATCGTGTGTGTATGTTTTTTACTGTAGTCTACTCTCAGGTCCAGGGGGGAATGGGGCAAGGGGACCTGCATATAAGGCCAGTTGTGACTGTCATTAAACAGATTTGTTTTACCCTTCATGAAGTCTAGGCTCATGTTTGGGGGATTGGAGAGCTATATTCACTCTGGGGATTGCTATAATCACTATAGTCCCTTGGCTTACAACGATTTTATTAAAGACACGGAGGCTCATATTATGCATAACTCTTTCTTTATTTCCTCAGCAGCAAAGATAGAGGAATATAAATATTATCAAAAGTGAAAGAAAAAACTGTACAGGCACAACAGGCAACCAATCACATAATCAAGGAAGTAGCTATATAAGTCCTGTGTCTCCCACAATCCCCCTCTTTCTTTGCTGCTTCCTCAGACAGCTAAGTATCCATGTTTAGCTCTCTTACTTGATGCACTTTGATTGTGGTATTTCTTATTATTATTGCTATTTACTGAATTTGCTTGGTGTTGCTTTTATTGATGCATCCCTTGTTTCATTTGTATATCCATCGTTTTTATTTGTTGTGCTCCGCTTAGTGTGCCTTGGGATCCCTGGGGGTTTTTCCCCTTTACCGGGAGATTTTTCTCCCTGCCTTCCCCTTGCTCCCTCTCGCGGGTGCAGACGGTGATTTTTGCCGCGGCCGGTCCTTTCATCACGACCGCGGCTACGTGCACTTCCCTGCCCGCTCACGGACTCCCCGCGCGGGCAGAGTGCACGCGCCCCTTCCCCCGATGGGTGCACGGCCGCGAGCACTTCCCTCGCGTGCGGCGGCCATTTTGGAGTAACCTCCATGCGGTCTGCCTCCTAGTTGCCGTGCAGTCGGTCACCTCGATCCCTCTCGGGCACACTAACGGTCTGAAAATTTCTTATTGCTTTTCTCTGTGGGTTACTCAACCCTTTTAGTTCTCTCCTGTTTCATTAGTTTACAGTTTGCTCTTGCAAATTATTGCCATCATGCAGGATAGGGATGATGGGCCTGCAGATCCCTCTGGGGACTTTACCATGGAGACTACTGAGAGTGCTATGGCCTCTCAGGAATTTCAAGCTTTGCTTGAAGCCACTATGGCTTCCTCACTGCAGAAGGCTATTGCCTCAGCCATGGGGGCTGTCTCCTCCTCATTTACCCACTCCCTGCATTCAATGGTTTTACCTGCAGTAGCCACCCCAGCTTCCCAGGGTGGGGGGTCCCCTTCCCCTGCCCAGACAGTGCCTGGGGCACGTAAGGCTAAGGCCAAATCCAAAAATGTTGGCTCCAACTCCTCGATGCAGGTGCTACCTGCCATGAATGACACGCTGGAAGCGGTCACTGATAGCGCGCACCCCACGCGCAAAAGAGCCCCTGGCCGGGCTAAAAAGGCTAGACTATGGAAAAGGGCTAGGGCCCTAGATGATGGGTCAGATACCGACCGGAGTGTGGAGGATGAGTCCGACCTTATGGGATATGACTCCTTTGACGAAGGTGAATCTGGCGAGGATTTGCCCCTTACGGGCGTGACCCCCTCGGGCTCCTCTGCCAAGGCCAGTGGCCAATTGTTAGACACCTCTGGGGATACCAAGGCGATTCTTGACCCGCAGGGTAACCCCCTGTTCGACCCTGACGACCTGCGGCACCCCAGGTCCGCCGAGTGGGTTCCCCCAGACCATATTGCCCAGTACGTGGCTAAGCGTATTCGCACCCCGCTCTCTAAAGAAGGCCGCAATAAACTGCGCGCCGAATGCCCGAGACCTTCCCTCCCCGGCGCTGCCGGCAGAACCCCGGATATTGACCCCCAAATTGCCCAATTCCTCAATAAGTCGGGCTGGAAGCCCAAGAAGGGCCTTGACCACTCCCTGAAAGGGTGCCAGGACAAGATCCTGGATACTCTGGGGCCCCTATCGAAGCTATACGAGCTTCTCGAGGCTGCCAAATCTGGGGACTCCGTTTTGGATATGGACGTGGCCATTGGATGGGTCCAGCGGGCTATATGCCTGCTGGGCAATGCTAATACAGCTATGTCCTCCGAGAGGCGTAAGGCGATCCTCCTAAAGATCGACCCTAAGCTGGCCGCTATGACAGTGACAGAACCTGACCCGACTGAGGAGGGCTTACTGTTCGGCTCCTCCTTTGTCAAAGACATGGGCTCCTATGTAAAGACCTTTACGGCAATTGATAAAGCGCAGGCGAACATGAAGCGCATGTTCGCGCCCAAGGTTTTTGGAGGGGCCGGGCGTAGCAGGAACCGTCCGCCTGGCCGCGGTTACAGAAGCTCGTTCCGAGCACTCAGAGGTTCCTTTTTTCCATCACGAGGCTTCCAGGACCCGAGAGCACCCACCTTCTTCCCAGCCAGAGGCAGAGCTTGGGGTTCCAGATACCCCCGCAGTGGCGCTCCAAACAGACGTCCTTACGGTGAGTACCCCTTCTTCCCCTCCCGCTCAGGTTCAGGTAGCGGGGAGGCTAGCCTTGTTTTATCACAGGTGGGTGGCACTGACCTCAGATGCTTGGGTACTACAGTGTGTAAGGGGATATCGCCTAGAGTTCGTTTCTATGCCTGTCCAGTTTTGTCCCCCCAGAGAACTGTCTCTTCCACCAGATCAGGACGAGATGATTTCCGCGGAAGTCGTGGAAATGTTGTCCAAGGGCGCAATAGAGGAACTGCCGTTCGCCGCAAGAGGCTTTACGAGCAATCTGTTCCTAGTACCAAAGAAAGGGGGTGGAGTTCGCCCCGTGATAAATCTTCGCCCTCTCAATGCTTTCCTGCGTTACCAACATTTCCAGATGGAAGGCATACACTGCCTCAGAGACCTTCTACGCCAGTCGGATTGGCTGGCCAAACTGGACCTGAAGGACGCTTACTTCACGGTTCCCATTGCTTCAGACTGCAGGGACTACCTACATTTCACTTGGCATGGCCGACGATGGCGCTTCACCTGCCTGCCTTTCGGTCTTCGGCTCCTTGGTGCTTCACCAAGCTCTTGAAATCGGTGGTGGCATTCCTCCGGACCTCCTACTACACTTGGCATGGACGACCGACCTTTTGCAAGGTTTGGGATTTCTGATCAATTGGGACAAATCGGTCCTGACCCCCGCCCAGTCGATAGAATTTCTGGGCTTCAAAGTGGAATCCGTCCAACAATTTCTATTTCTACCGGATTCCAAGATGAAAGCCATCCAGAAGGAAATCCGGAGGGCTCTTCGTGTCTCGGACTTGTCAGTAAGACAATTGGCGAGAATTATTGGCCTCCTCGCAGCCTCTATTCAGGCGATCTTCCCGGGCCCACTACATTACAGAGCCCTTCAACGGCTCAAAGGGTCACACCTTCGATTGGGCCACTCCTACGAATCTCGGATACGCTTGGACGCGGAGTCCAGAGACGAGTTAGAATGGTGGTTGGCACACATGGAGGCGTGGAACGGGAGAGCCATTTTCGGTTCCGCCCCGGACGTGGTGATAGAGTCCGATGCCAGCTTTTGCATGGCTGGGGTGCTCGTTGTGGCGACGTTTCCACAGGCGGCAGATGGTCCGACACAGAGAAGTTGCTTCACATCAACTGCTTGGAACTCCTGGCAGGGGCCTTCGCGATCCGCAGCCTCACCCCAGAGCGGGCGAATTGCTGCGTTCTTCTCAAGATGGACAACGTGTCAGCGGTCCGTTACATAAATCACGTCGGGGGGACCAAATCCAAGATGTTGGCGATTCTAGCAAAATAATTCTGGCAGTTTTGCCTTTACAACAACATCTCGGTGACGGCAGAGCACATCCCAGGTCTGGACAATTCGGGGGCAGATTGGAATTCCAGACACTTAAGAGACTCTGGAGATTGGCGTTTACACGCTTCTGTGTTCCGGAGCATAGCCGAGTTATGGGGAATGTTCAAGTTAGATCTGTTCGCTTCGAGACTGAACACGCAGCTCCCGAAATTCTTCAGTTGGAGACCGGATCCGGCTGCGGTGGCGACGGATGCATTTCTCCAGGAATGGCCTCGGGGTCGCCTGTACGCATTTCCCCCATTCAACATGATCGCTCGCACGATCTCGAAGTTGGTTCAGCACGACTGCTGTCTGGCACTTGTCACCCCTCTATGGAGGTCTCGTCCATGGTTCCCTCGGTTGATGGAATTGTCGATAGACTACCCTCGATTGATACCGGTCTTCCCGGAACTCCTTCTGGATCCGGATGGGAACTCGCACGAACTAGTGTTACGACACCAGTTACCCCTGATGGCGTGGTTCCTTTCAGGGGACCCTGGGTTGTCCCAGACGTTCCACGATCAACTCTCATGCTCCTCGATAACGCCTGGGCTCCGGGTACACGAGCAGCTTACCGAGCTTTATGGAGATCGTGGTCTGGTTGGTGCCTGGAGCGGGCAATGGATCCCGTATCTGCCCCTCTACATTTGATCCTGGAATTCCTCACGTTCCTGTTCGACTCGGGCAAGGCTTATCGCACGATCAACCTCTTCAGATCGGCCATTTCGGCCGGTCATAAGGGTTTAAACGGTTCCCCTGTTGGCAGACATCCCTTTGTGTGTCGCCTTCTCAAGGGTATTCGCCTTGCTCGTCCCCCTCGACCTCGTTTCTCTGCCTTTTGGGATGTCAACATTATGTTGCAGTTCCTATCATCGTGGTATCCTAACCAGGATCTGACTCTTAAACAGTTGTCGTCCTAACTAGTGATGTTACTCTGTTTGATTTCTTGTAAGAGGGTCTCCGATGTCAGAGCCCTGGATTGGGACGCCATTGCCTTTACTCCGGAAGGCGTTACTTTTGACATATCCAGAAGGACTAAATCCGCATCCAAGTCGTTTACATACCCTAGGTTTTCTGGTTGTCCGGCGCTCTGCCCGGTGGACTGTATCAAAGTTTATCTGGATGTTACACGTCCCCTACGTTCATCCGAACTACATGCGTTGTTCATATCCTTTAAATCGCCCCACCGTCCGGTCTCGACACCTACCCTGGGACGCTGGTTACGATGGCTATTGTCTTCGGCGGGTATAGACACCTCGGTGTTCACACCTCACTCTGTGAGGGGCGCGATGGCTTCGAAAGCATCTACGGTCGGTTGTCGTATGGAAGACATTATGTGGGCAGCAGATTGGTCGCGAGAATCGACCTTTCGAGAATTCTATTTCAGACCAATTGAACACATCGCATCTCGGGTGATTGCACAGCTTTGAACTTGCATAATATGAGCCTCCGTGTCTTTAATAAAATTCCCAGATTTTACTAGTAACATGACGTAAAGTCATGATTTTATTAAAGACACGGAGGCGAGTATTATTCCCTCCCACCCTCCCGGTGTGGAGTTGGGATAGGAGATGCTCCGATACTATTCAGGTATGTTTTCAATTTGGTCTGTGTTTATATCATGTTTTAGATGATTTTTGTACGTTTTATGCTGATTTCTGATTTTTATATATTCTCTATTCCAGAATCCAGTTCTTTTGTTTGTGACTCCTCATGGCTAAGTTTGGTAAGTCTACAGTTTTGAGTTTGGAAATTACCATATTTTTCTATCTCTTTTAGCTTGAAGTTATCGCATTGTTTCCCGTTTCCTGTTTGGATCAAGTGGGACATCGTTCATCTTACCTGGTCTTCGGTTTTGCAAGAAAGAGGGGGATTGTGGGAGACACAGGACTTATATAGCTACTTCCTCGATTATGTGATTGGTTGCCTGTTGTGCCTGTACAGTTTTTTCTTTCACTTTTGATAATATTTATATTCCTCTATCTTTGCTGCTGAGGAAATAAAGAAAGAGTTATGCAAAATACTCGCCTCCGTGTCTTTAATAAAATCATGACTTTACGTCATGTTACTAGTAAAATCTGGGAATTGCTCTTGTAAGAGCAGCCAGCTTTGCTCTCTAGACTAGGAGAGGTCTACTCACTGGAAGCTGGATCCTGGTCTTGGGTGCAGGGTGGGTGGAGGACCGCAAAACCCCAACCAAGCTGCAGTGGTTTGTGGGGTTTGCGGTGGTTATGGTGTCTGGTGCAGTGCTTATGGTTCTCCAGGATTACTAGGAAGCAGCGATTGATGGAGGTACCCGGTCGGGGTGCCAGGCGGTCCATCACAGTTAATTAACCTTTTTCAGTGCTTAAAACTGGCACATATACAGGTAATATCTGTAAAATGGTGAACTAAAAACTTTGGGAGTTATGGGCGTAAAAGCACAAACATTGTGTTAAAATGTCATTTTTCATGTCAATAACATCATCTAAGAAGACGTCACTGATGCAATCTTGAATGATAACTATACCTAGCGTCTATTCATACTACATCTCAAAGTTGCAATACTTGGGAATAAATATACCGCATTAACATCTAGTTTCTAGTTATAAGGTGTCTTCAAGTAAATGTTTTTACCAGGCATACACATACTAAAGACTGAGTAAAGTCATACAGTTCAAGACATTCTAGTTTGTCAGTTATAATTACCCATGCCTGCACATACAGCTTCTGCATCTCTCCTGTTTTTAAAGGACCACTATAGTGCCAGGAAAACAAACTCGTGGCCCCCCTCCCGCCGTGCTCTAGGGGGAGTAAGGGGTTAAATGCTTACCTTTCTCCAGCGCCGGGCTCCCTCGGTGCTGGGGACTCTCCTCCCTCTTCCACCGAATGCGCATGCATGGCAAGAGCTGCGCGAGCATTCAGTCAGTCAATAGGAAAGCATTCTCAAACAGTGAGAAGCGCGGAAGCGCCTCTAGCGGCTTTCAATGAGAAAGCCACTAGAGGCTGGATTAACCCATATGTAAACATAGCAGTTTCTCTGAAACTGCTATGTTTACAGCAGGCAAACTATAATCTCTGTTAATCTAATTTAAAACATTGACATCAATGTCACCACACACAAAGGTCCTAGATGGACCTGGCACCCAGACCACTTCATTAAGCTGAAGTGGTCTGGGTGCCTATAGTGGTCCTTTAAGTTAATATGCATGTCTGGAACTACTTCAGTATGAGAATAGTTTATGAACTTTTTTTGGTCTAGAGTTTAAAACATTTGTTAAAATAGACTTTTATCTAGTCTTTTAAGAAGGGGGGAATACTCACACACACGCTAAATACTAAAGTATGGTACAACTTCAAGTTTAATCCTGTATTTTCTGCTACAAATGTGCAGAACTAAATTATCTCTTTATCAATTCTGTGATAACTAAAATAATTCAGTTTTGCTCCTACAACAACAGCAAACAAGCATTTATGTTGTACAGCAGGCAATAAAATGTACATAAAATGAATCAGTAAATATTCTCTGTGTAAATACAACACGTTTGGTCTGTCTGTTGCTGATATTGTGCATCTTGCATGGTTTCCAGTTTCCATGTTCAGATTATTTATAGCACGGTGGTTGTCGGTACAGTGTAGCCTACCACATTTAGGGACTGATTCTTAGCTCTAACATATCCAGTCAATCACCCTTTTGAAATCTAATTCCAGGTACCACATGGTGTTTCCTTTCTATTCCACTATGCCTTTGAGTTAATAAACATCATGTGCTGTTAATACTCAATTTCATGTTTATAAATCCAGAAATATATTAGTGAATTAATTTGGGTATTATTTCCTTATCCATCACGGCTATTTTTGTAGTGTTGTGCACTTAGATTCAGGACAGATAGATTGATAGATTATCAAAGTGTTATATTTGTTCTGCTTAGGTAAAGCAGTAATTCTGACTTTGGGCATAGCATTGGTCAAAGCACTTATTTTTTTTCCCCTGATTTCTTGTATTAAATGCGTGAGTTTGAATATGTGATATAAACTCTTCTGGTATAGTCTTATGATTTCTCGTCCCCTGTGAGTTCTCATATCATAATTGTTAATTTTATTTATCTACTTGATCACTTGGTAGTTTGGGAAGATTAATATTAAAGTGTTTTGTAGCCTATGGTTATTTTTAAAAGACGTTATATAATATGTTTAATATATATTATTATATTATATAATGATTGCACTGTAACAAAAAATAGCCATCACCTATGGAGTGAATTTTGCACTGTTTTATAAGTTCCATTATAATTATTTTTACAGAGAGAGAGAGAGAGAGAGAGAGTGTGTGACGTATGAGTGATCTAAGAGTTCTTTTGTCAATCTGACAGAAGAGAAAAATACCTGCTTCACATTTCCTGTATAGATGAGCACGTGGTTTTAAAACTGTGTTTAAGTTACCATTTCTTTCTTTCTTCAGAGGAGTTTCATGTCGTCTTGAGAGGGAAAGGATTTTTAGTAGGCCGAAATTTGGATGAAGTCACCTGCTCTTTCCTTGTGAATAACACAAAATGGAGTAAGTATCTTATTTGACAGACAATTCTAGTTGCATTTCTTCTATTTAGTCATATTAGCAGCTGATCTAACATCAAAATACATGACCTCGGTTTTCTTATAAGTATTCATTTGGCTTCTGATCTTCCTCAGAACTCTGCGTGCTGTGTTATAGCATTTACTTTATTTCTATGTATTACCTGGTGTTGAGCAAATCAGAAGCTGCAAACCATTTAAACCAATTACATTACTATAATCTCTGTTAATCTAATTTAAAACATTTATACCAATGTCACCACACACAAAGGACAATACGTGATCAGGTTAAATATAATAATTAGCATGCAGAATTCAAGCACGTAACCTACCTGAAAGAGACAGGAGTCACAGAAACCCCCAATGTTTCAGCATGTTCAGGTGCCTTTCTCAAGGGACAAATATGTTTGCTGGAGTTTAGAACCTGATGTATTAATTGTAACCCGTTCCCAACGCAGGATTTTCCTGTATGGTAATGGTTAACATGGAACAATGATCCAAGAAATCAGATGCAGAAATCCATGCATGACATTTTCACCATGCATGAGTTTTTGGCGGGCAGCCCAGAAAATCCAATTGGTGCATAATCCGGTCATGTAATTGCTATGGGAGCCAATCACAAAGACTTGATGTCTTTCATAACAAGCAATGTGTTTGTACACATTAATCTTATTGATCCCTCTTTCTCTCCCTGTTGGCACTTGGCCAGTGAGAGAGAGAAAGATGAAAAGTTAGAAGAGATACATTCAATCCCTTAGGGATAAAAAGACATCAGTCCAGCTATTTATATTTGTTATAGATCAGGTGGTATAGTGATCAGGTGCAACTGAGCTGCTTTTTTTTTCCAAAGAGATTTTTTTTGTTGTTGGCATTTTGAACTTGTAATTTCTATTTACTTACTTTGTGTATAGTTAATTTGGGAAATTGATGGTAGGCTTAGATGTATGACTGTTGGATTCTGTGCAAAAAAAAAAGTATTTTAGCTTGGTAGTTAGTTGGCAAGTAAGAAAGTTAGCTTTTGGCTATGTAGAGAGATTATGAGGTTGGCTCTGTATTCCCGACACTGAAGTGTAAAAAAGCATTTTAGGTGGCAGGACACCTCTTATCCTCTTAACAAGAATGAAAATGTATCTTTATTCCAGTGCTGCGCAGGTCTGAAAAGGCAGTGGTTACATTAAAGCTTTTAGGGACATGCTATACACACCAGAACAACTACATTAAGCTGTTCTGGTTATATAGTGTCCCATTAAAGAACCACTATAGGCACCCAGACCACTTCAGCTTATTGAAGTGGTCTGGGTGCCAGGTCCATCTAGGATTAACCCTGCCTGCTGTAAACATAACAGTTTCAGAGAAACTGCTATGTTTACATTAGGGTTAATCCAGCCTCTAGTGACTGTCTCATTGACAGCCGCTAGAGGCACTTCCGTGCTTCTCACTGTGATTTTCACAGTGAGAAGACGCCAGCGTCCATAGGAAAGCATTGAGAAATGCTTTCCTGTGGACGGGCTGAATGCGCGCGTGACTCGTGCCGCGCATGCGCATTCAGCCGATGCCGGGAAAGGAGGAGAAGATTCCCCAGCGCAGAGGGAGCCGGTGCTGGAAAAAAGGTAAGGGATTAACCCCTTCCTCACCCTATAGAACCAGGAAAATGAGTATGTTTCCCTGGCACTATAGTGGTCCTTTAAGGTGTAAAACCATTTTCAGGCTCCCTGGCTGCCTGTCTGCACTATCCTGTCCCTTCTCTGCTCAACCATCATATTGAACTTTCATTGGGGGCTAATGATTGCCTGACGCTCGCAGCCAATCATTGCTTGCCCATTATAGGCCAGGGACAAGACAACTTGGACCAGAGAGCATCATAGGTGTTAAACTGTTCAAATAAATCTCTGTCCAGGAACTCCAGCTATCAAAACAAGTTCATTGGGATGAAGAAATTCCCTTTGATGTGCAGTAGACAACTTATGGAATGTTACATTGGAATGGCTTTGTATATTTACTAAACAGTAGTTTGTGATTCAAAATAGACCTGTTGTAAATTGAATTTTTATTATTGGTTACCAGTCAGTCATGGGGTGTATAGCCCAGACATAATTACTTTTGTTAGGTAATAACATGTGTAAATGTATGATGCTTTGAATTGCTAATTTATCTTTTAAGTTCATAACAATATAAAACGTCTCATTGTTACATCTTGTGTGGCTCTATGGTCAGCAGATTATGAATAAAAACAGTTATTAGATTATTAGACAAAAGTAATCAGCTGCTGTGTTTTAAAAGTAGTGAATGAAACAATTACTGAGTGATTGTTCTACAGTGGACTAACTATGTGTTTTTAATATTATTCATCAATTTGATTCTCATATCATACAATGTTAAAGTGGCTATTCCACCCCAGCCCCCCTAAGTATTTCATAAAGATAAAATCTGTATGAAATATTCACATTGATTGTGTTGGAATTTCCTATTCAAACAATATCTTAAAGGACCACTCTAGGCACCCAGACCACTTCAGCTTAATGAAGTGGTCTGGGTGCCAGGTCCAGCTAGGGTTAACCCATTTTTTTATAAACATAGCAGTTTCAGAGAAACTGCTATGTTTATTAATGGGTTAAGCCTTCCCCCTAATCCTCTAGTGGCTGTCTCATTGACAGCCGCTAGAGGCGCTTGCGTGATTCTCACTGTGAAAATCACAGTGAGAGCACGCAAGCGTCCATAGGAAAGCATTGTAAATGCTTTCCTATGCGACCGGCTGAATGCGCGCGCAGCTCTTGCCACGCGTGCGCATTCAGCCGACGGGGCGGAATGGAGGCGGAGAGGAGGAGGAGAGCTCCCCGCCCAGCGCTGAAAAAAGGTAAGTTTTAACCCTTTTCCCCTTTCCAGAGCCGGGCGGGAGGGGGTCCCTGAGGGTGGGGGCACCCTCAGGGCACTCTAGTGCCAGGAAAACGAGTATGTTTTCCTGGCACTAGAGTGGTCCTTTAAGACAATGAAAGAACAACTTTGTCTTACGTATTTTCCTACGCTTTCCAAAGCTTGTCAAATAGGTGGAGCTACCGCTATCAAACTTTGTCAAACCCTCAGATTAGAGATGGCTGAACAGAAAAAGTATTTTGCCTGTGTCTAGTGAGGCATGCACAAGAGTACAGCACTGACATTGGCTGGTGGCATAGGAAGCACCAGCAGCTGAAGAGGATCCTGTAGGAGAAAGTGTCGGACACCACGAGGGACAGGTTCAGGTAAGTAAAATTCACCTTTACCTTTACCCACTGGCCACCGCACTGCCAGTGGCAAACTCACCATCGGGGGTCTTTGCAAAAAATATGACAGAAAGTGACAGTCACTTTAATACTGTATGACTTCATATTATACCTTCAGTTAGGTAATAATGCAACTATACAAATGAACAGTGCCAAATGTTCTTTATCATACTCGGTTGCTAATAATGTATTTTTCTGTTGTTTTCAGATGAAAAGCCGGTTATTGTGGAGACTAATTATATGCTGTGCCCAAACAAAGTATTATATGAAGCGGGACAGTGAGTATCTTATATAACCTATTGTTCAATGTATACCAGTAATTGGAATTATGAAGTATGGTCCATGGTGCTGTCCATGTGTCTTAATTTGTTCCTAGAAAACCTTAGTGCTTTCCGGAGGCCTCATTTTGTTTGGATAAATAAGTCTGTCCACAACTGGTGTTATTAGGTCATTTGGACAATTTTCCTAAGAGTCTTGATAGAGGTTTAGAAAAACTCAATTGTTAACTCTCTAGATTAGTGATGTCGCGAACATGAAATTTTCCGTTCGCAAATGGCGAACGCGAACTTCCGCAAATGTTCGCGAACGGGCGAACCTGGCGAACCGCCATAGACCTTAATAGGCAGGCAAATTTTAAACCCACAGGGAATCTTTCTGGCCACAATAGTGATGGAAAAGTTGTTTCAAGGGGACTAACACCTGGACTGTGGCATGCTGGAGGGGGATCCATGGCAAAACTCCCATGGAAAATTACATAGTTGATGCAGAGTCTGGTTATAATCCATAAAGGGCATAAATCACCTAACATTCCTAAATTGTTTGTAATAACGTGCTTTAAAACATCAGGTATGATGTTGTATCGATCAGGTAGTGTAAGGGTTACGCCCGCTTCACAGTGACAGACCAAACTCCCCGTTTGTATTTATAATAAACACAGGTTACTGGCTATGGGAGGGATAATGTATAATAAACACAGGTTACTGGCTATGGGGGATAATGTATAATAAACACAGGTTACTGGCTATGGGGAGGATAATGTATAATAAACACAGGTTACTGGCTATGGGGGGATAATGTATAATAAACACAGGTTACTGGTTATGGAGGGATAATGTATAATAAACACAGGTTACTGGCTATGAGAGGATAATGTATAATAAACACAGGTTACTGGCTATGGGAGGGATAATGTATAATAAACACAGGTTACTGGCTATGGGAGGGGGATAATGTATAATAAACACAGGTTACTGGCTATGGGAGGGATAATGTATAATAAACACAGTTTACTGGCTATGGGAGGATAATGTATAATAAACACAGGTTACTGGCTATGGGAGGGATAATGTATAGTAAACACAGGTTACTGGCTATGGGAGGATAATGTATAATAAACACAGGTTACTGGCTATGGGAGGATAATGTATAATAAACACAGGTTACTGGCTATGGGGGGATAATGTATAATAAACACAGGTTACTGGCTATGGGGAGGGTAATGTATAATATACACAGGTTACTGGCTATGGGAGGGATAATGTATAATAAACACAGTTTACTGGCTATGGGAGGATAATGTATAATAAACACAGGTTACTGGCTATGGGAGGATAATGTATAATAAACACAGGTTACTGGCTATGGGAGGGATAATGTATAGTAAACACAGGTTACTGGCTATGGGAGGATAATGTATAATAAACACAGGTTACTGGCTATGGGAGGGATAATGTATAGTAAACACAGGTTACTGGCTATGGGAGGATAATGTATAATAAACACAGGTTACTGGCTATGGGAGGATAATGTATAATAAACACAGGTTACTGGCTATGGGGGGATAATGTATAATAAACACAGGTTACTGGCTATGGGGAGGGTAATGTATAATATACACAGGTTACTGGCTATGGGGGGATAATGTATAATAAACACAGGGTACTGGTTATTGAGGGATAATGTATAATAAACACAGGTTACTGGCTATGGGAGGGATAATGTATAATAAACACAGGTTACTGGCTATGGGGGGGGGGGTAATGTATAATAAACACAGGTTACTGGCTATGGGAGGATAATGTATAATAAACACAGGTTACTGGCTATGGGGGGATAATGTATAATAAACACAGGTTACTGGCTATGGGGGGGATAATGTATAATAAACACAGGTTACTGGCTATGGAGGATAATGTATAATAAACACAGGTTACTGACTATGGGGAGGATAATGTATAATAAACACAGGTTACTGGCTATGGATGATAATGTATAATAAACACAGGTTACTGGCTATGGGGGGGTAATGTATAATAAGCACAGGTTACTGGCTATGGGGGGGATAATGTATAATAAACACAGGTTACTGGCTATGGGATGATAATGTATAATAAACACAGGTTACTGGCTATGGGAGAATGCAGCTTCAGAATTAATCTAAATTGTATGCTGTGTAGGAGGTGGGAGGGTCTGGGAGGGAGGGTCTGCTGCTGATTGGCTGGAATGTGTCTGCTGACTGTGAGGTACAGAGTCAAAGTTTACTCAATGATGTCGAATAGGGGGCGGACCGAACAACGCATATGTTCGCCATCCGTGGCGAACACGACCATGCGATGTTCGCCAGGAACTATTCGCCAGCGAACCGTTCGGGACATCACTACTCTAGATTTAATTTTTAGCCTTGGCAGGGTAAATTCAACTTATCTTCTTTTGGAGCCTTATAATAAGAAGTAACACTTATAAGACACACTTGAAAATCTGTAATATATACATTCCTGGTTATATATTTTAATATTATTATTATTATTATATTATTATTATTATTATTACATTATTGCTAAATTTATGAAATCTAGATAATAAAATGTGCAGCACACATGAGTGTTTTTTTTAAGTAGTCCAAATGTAATGGTAATCGTTTTGACCTACAAAAGGTCTTCCTTGGGAATAGTGCTTGGTAGACATCAGAGGTGGAAAGCTTTTTCCCATGGTTTTGCTACATGCCTCCCTGATATAAGAAATATCTGCACCTAGAAAGGCCACCTGTCTCTATAAAATACACATTTTTTTAAAAGGAGGTTGTTGCAAGCTGAACAATATAAATGTGTTGTGGCTGGGAGTAGTAATGCTTTAGTCCCACAGTGGAAGTTGCAATGCGCATCCTCAAAATCTTGTGAAATCCAAGTCAAGCCTCCACTACTGAACAGAATAATCTCAGGCACTCACTGTGACAGGAACCAAGCAGATTTATTGGATCAAAAAGAAAGTCACAACATTCCGACCTGTACCCAGGTCTTTATCAAGCCTTGATAATGGCCTGGGTACAGGTCAAAACGTTGTGGCTTTCTTTTTGATCCAATAAATCTGTTTGGTTCCTGTCACAGTGAGTGCCTGAGATTCTGGTGTTTTGTACTATATTTATGGGGTATGCTGACTCATACTCAGTTGCACCCTGTGGCTTTATTATTGAGTGCAGCCCCTCATTTTCTCCTTGAAAAGCCTCCACTACTGGTCACAACTGACCGTGAAAACCCATCTCCTACTCACAAAAAATCCAAACCTCCAGTCTGTATGCCCAGAGGAATAAGATAAAAGCCAGAGACTTTAGGCACAGCCAGGGCCAGATTAAGAGCCCAGTGGGCCTGGTGCTGACAATTATGATGGGCCTAATGACAAAATCTTATTGACCAAAAACACTACAACAGCCCTACCTCCCAAGCGTTGTGTATCTGATGGAGATGGTGCTGGAGGGAAACTCATAGGATGCAGCTATGAGAAAACACATACCCTATTCTAATCTCACGCTTTCATCTTTCAAGTAAATCCATACCCCTTAACAGCAGTGTCCAGTAAAGCAGGAAGTCTATGGATGGGGTAAAAGGGTGGGCCGAACATACCCAAAAATGGGGGCATGTCTGTGTCCCCATGTCTCACAGTCCTTTAGTGTCTGTGTCCCCATGTCTCCCAGTGTCCCCATGTCACTAGGACACTAGGGGACATTGAGAGAAATTGGGATACTGGGAGACATGGGGACATTGAGATACTAGGGGACACTGGGAGACATGGGGACACTGGGTGATTTTGAGACATGGGGGGACACTGGGAGACATGGGGCACTGAGACACTGTGATACATAGGGGACACTGTGATATATAGGGGACCCTGGAGACTTGATAAAGACCTGGGTACAGGTCAAAATGTTGTGGTGTCCAATAAACCTGCTTAAATCTATCACAGTGAGTGCGTATGATTTTTCTTTTATACTAGGGGACACTGAGACACTGGGAGACATTGGCACACTACGGACACTGAGAGACACCAGGGACACTGGGTGACATGGGGATACTGAGATACTAATGACACTGACTGGGAGACATTGGGACACCGTGAGTGCCCAGTGTCCCCATGTCGCCCAGTGCCCCCTAGTGTTTGTATCCCCATGTCTCCCAGTGTGCCTTAGTCTGTGTCCCCGTGTTTTCCAGTGTCCCCATGTCACTAGGACACTAGGGGACACTTAGAGGCATTGAGACACTGTGAGACATGGGGACACTGAGAGATTAGGGACACTGAGCGACACCAAGAAGCACTGGGAGACATGGGGACACTGAGACACTAGGGACAATGACTGGGAGACATGGGGACACATAGACTAGGGGGCCACTGGGAGACATGGGGCCACTGTGTCCCTAGTGTCTCCGGGTCCCCATGTTCCCCACTGTTCCCTATGTCCCCCATTGTCCCAGTGTCCCCAAGTCTCTCACAGTTTACCCTAGTGTCTCAGTGTCCCCAGGTCTCCAACTGCCCCCTAGTGTCTCATTGTCACCAAGTGTCCCTATGTCTCCCTGAGTTCCCAAGTGTCTCACTGTCCCCATCTCACCCAGTTTCACCTAGTGGCTGTGTCCCCAGGTCTCCCAGTGCCCCCTAGTGTCTGTGTTCCCAAGTGTCCCCTAGTGTGTCCCAATGTCCCCTAGTCTCTCCTTCCCCATGTCTCCCTGCAGCCTTTCCCCACATCCCTCACTTACCTGAGCTGTAGGCTGTCTCTGCAGGCTCTCAGATGATGTCTGGACTCTCTGTGCAGAGCTACTCCCCCGTGGATCAGTGAGTAGAGAGAGGCAGGGAAGGAGATGCTTTAACTTCTTATCCCTTCCTCTCTCCACACAAACAGCGACCCCTAATGGCCGGCGCTGGTATTGCAGAATAATCTCTGTTCATACTTAGACTGTCATTCGTATTGCCGGTATTACTGCAATACCAGCACTGGCTAGGCAGCCTCAAATACCTGGGAAATACTTCTGAGAAATATCTGGCAACCCTAAGAAATACCTGAGAAATACCTGGCAACCCTAAGAGTAGTGTGTGTAAAAAAAAAAAAAAAAAAAAATAAAAAATATTTTTTAATTTTTTTTTAAATCAATGGGCCTGGGCCTGGGCCTGGGCCTGGAGCTGCAGCTCCATCAGCCCCTATGTTAATCCGGCCCTGGGCACAGCAACATCTGTAGATATGGCAACCCAAAGCCCTGCTGCCTCAGGGCCACTTATCTAATCTACTAATACCAATACTATAATTCTGTACCAACCTACTCTACAACATATGTCTGGCTGTTGCTGTCTTGAATTGGCCTACCTAGTTATACCAGGGGTATTGCTGTGACAGTTGTACTGGGGTCTTACATTCACACATAGTAATAAAATGTACTTTCCAATTGTGTTACAAAGAGGGACAAATCAATTCTGGGTTCTCACAGCAGCAACAATCTAGTACATCGTACCATAGACCTGGGTCCCTTCAACCTCTATGCTTAGCGGAGAAAAGTAGGAGTACAACCTCTGTGTTGGAGCCACGTCGAGCCCAGTGGCATTTTTCCCAAACCTAGAGCTTTTTGTTACCTTTAAAAGTGAAAATTATCACATTTTCTTGTGCAGTGTTGATGAATACTTGACAAAGACATGGTTGAAATGTAATTGGGCCCACGTGTTGGATGTTTGAATGCATAAATTACTTGTACAAGATTGAAAGAATATGGAGTCTCTTACTTGTATGTATTCTGAGTCTTAAGGACAGGAGCTCCTTCCTCTCTCAAGCTCCTGGACTACAATTTAATGAATGTCCTATTGCTTTATCATAGGTCAACTAAACTGGAAAATGTCAGCAGTTAGATATTGGTTGACTCATGTAAGAACATTCTTTAGCTGTTACCATTGCAACTTAAATAGCCTACCAGCACTATGTGATCCTTTCACTCTACCAAATCCGCACTGATAATTATTGTCAAACAAATAACTTTGCAGCAAATTGGTAGTAAATCATGTTCAAAGCAAAAATAAACTGGAAGATGCTTTGGCATTTGGAAATTGATGGAAACATATTGCATAGAGATTCAGTTTTAACTCTTGATGCAGGTTCTGTTAAAATTAATTGGTGCTCATTATTATACAGGAATCTGGAAATCTAGTTGTTGCTTGGACAAAAAAAAAAAAAAAGACAAATACAGATTTACATACATAGTAATAGAAAAAATAATAAAGCCCATCAAGTTTAACTTTTAAATCCATTATTTTATGCTGTTGATCCAAAAGAAGGCAAAAAAAAAAAAACAATTGTAGACATTCAAAAAAGGGGGAAAAAATCTTCTTGACTCCATAATAGCAATTTTATTTCTGCTTGGATCAACAACCTGTTCGCATGCATATCAGTTATATCCATCAATATTGTGTCCATGCAAAAAAAGCATCCATGCCTTTTTTTTTTGTTAATAGCTGTAGAATCTGATAAGACAACCTCTTTAGGCAGATCATTCCACATCTTTATTCTCCTTACTGTACAGAACCATTTCCTCTGCTGTAAGAGAAAACTCCTTTCTTCCAGGCTCAAAGGGTGTGACCTCTTAAACTAAAGGAGAGAAAAACAAGTAGCAAGTGAGGTGAGAACGGACAACAGCTCAATAAGCCTGCCCTTTGGGGGGTCCCCGCTCAGATCTCAAGTTGGTTTTAGCTCATCTTGTGCCATTACTGAGAGAACATTTCTGAAGCATATCAGACTGGTCCCACCCTTGCGGGCACTCCTGATCCGAAATGCCAGTTCCCTCTGCACGAGAGATACAGCAACCCCAAACGATTGTTTCAACCTTGTAAGGTATCATCAGTGAGGTATAGTCAATATCCTTCTAGGCACTGTACAGGTGGGACCAGTCTGATATGCTTCAGATATGTTCTCTCTGTAATGGCACTAGATGAGCTAAAACCAGCTTGAAATCTGAACGGGACTCACCGAATGGCAGGCTAATTGAGTTGCCGGACTCACCTCTCTTACTACTTGTTTTTTTTTTTGTTTTTTTTTTAAATTCTTTATTTTTATTGTGCATGAAGAAAAACCGCTTGTCAGTAATGCCACAACAGCAGAATCCAGCATTTTGTACATACAGATTTGTTAAACGTTATGTAGTATTTAGTTGGAACATACACATTTTTATATTAGTAAAACAGGCTAGTCATATGTAGTTTCTTCGCATCAATTATATTGAGTTACATCTTCGCTTCTGAAAAGTAGATTATGGTGAACATTTCTATTGCATATCCTCGCTTATAGGAAGAAATAATGAAAGACATGAAAAGATAAGGCCCATTAGTTGAGACATGAACAGACATATGCCGCCTACGATCTAATATACCGATATAAGTCTGGGCATGTTATAACAATCAATAGGAAGATTAAGTAAAAAGTAAACGCGTAGCTAAGGGGAACTCAAACTTAGGCTTATCATATAAAATATATAGGTATATAAGCCAGTAAGTTTCCACCTGTCTGCATAACAAACACGCTTGTGAAACATAAAAACATCACATATAAGGTGAGTAATACAGGCGACGTCTAGCTGTTGTCTCTTACATTAAGTTACGCTTGCTTAGTGCAAGCTGTTAAACCTTGCTAGTGAGTCTTAAGGACACATGTAAAGGTCTGCTGGGCAATGTGGACATATAAACATTGTTTTGATATATCAAGTTAAATAAAGATTAACAGCAGTGTCCCAATAGCTAGTAAATATCACTATTGCCCTAAGCAACTCAATTCCTAGTGTAGTGCTGTAAGAGGTAGCCAGAGCATGTGCTATTTTATGTGATGGTGTCTCTTATCTGGGATTGCGCCCGCTACAGTGGGTATACACACAGTTTACACACTGGATTGGAGATTTTCCTTTGTTAGCTAGACAGGAGTGAAAGTGGGTTGGTAAACCCTGCATTTTTAGTGTGCCCTTTATGCTAGCTTAGTTATGGGTTGCATTGGGAGAGATACAAGCTGTGGTCTGTGGCTCAGTGTACAAACTTAAGTGTGCTCAGGCCAGACATCGATCAACATGTATAGCATACTGTCACCTAGATAGATCAACAGTTCGTAAGTCTGTAAATGTTTCAGGTGCCGCCGTCTTGGTGGGTCCGTCGCTGCGTGGCCTGCCCCAGCTTGTCAGCTTGAGTTGGTGCAAACGTCCTTTTAGGCTTAGGTGCTAGCATTGTCTCTCCAGATGTGGCTCTTAAGTTAGTCTCTGTTGGGGACCGAGGTAAGGATGTTTTCCAGGAGCAGTGTTGAGTCCATCGCCTCCCTATGCTGCCCTCTTCGCTTAGCGGCAGGGTTGTGAGTGTGGTGCGTACTGGTGTATCCGCCGCTTTGGGTCTGGTAGGCCTCCATTGTTGCCCGCCTATCTCGTGGAAGGTTACTGTCGCTTGTAGGAGCTCGTTTGAGGGGCATCGGTGTGGCGGAGCCTTCAACTCCTCTGGCCTCTCTGGCCCGAGTCAGGTCGTGATGTTGTGTGTTCAGTGCTCTACAGTTATGTGCACCCATATGCTTACTGTGGGGCGCGTGGCAGCCGCCATCTTGCGTGGTGCTGTGTGGCCCTCGAGTGTGCCGGCGGCGCCTTGGTGTTTCAGTTGTCATGCCCTCGTGCGAGGACCGGGATCACCCCCCCGGTCCATAGGGGGGGGGACAGGGCCGGGTCCGCTCGAGCCTGAGCCCCGGTCAGGGTGCTGTGTGGCAGGATAGCGGTGCGGCGGCCGTCCGCCCCGCTCACCGCCGGAGAAGCCTCAGTCGGGACAGAGTTTCCTCCTCCAGGGGACTGTAGCCGGAGAGGCCAGCCTCACCCTGGCACCAGCAGATCCGCTGCTTCGGGCTGTGTGGTTTACGGTTAGTTTTTCAAAGAAAATATCTTTTTTTCAGCGTAGTTTAAGCTGTGTGGCAGGAGCCTCTGTAGCCTGCGACCGTCCAGCTCGGCGGTCCGGCCCCGCCCCCTACTTGTTTTTTCTGACCTCTTATACACTTCTAATAAACAGGTTAGATAGTGGTTTGTACGGTCCCTGTATATGTTTGTATAGTGCTATCATATCCCCTCTAAAGAAAAATTCTGGTTTTCTAGCCTTTCCTCATAACTAAGAATGATCAGGCTGCCCTTTGTATCTAAAACCAATAAATTGCTATTCTTGCGATACATGCACTACCTATTTAGTTGGCTCCATTCGGGTTCTAAAATAGCTATACTGTCTTTTCGATCTTTCTGCTTAGCTCTTAATTTTTTTTTCTTTTTACAGTACTAGATATAAAAGTGCCCCAGTAAAATGTATTAAAAGAAACAATAAATAAATGGCCGTCATAAAAGATAACTAATGTTTAGTGTGTCTGCCTAATTAACTTTTGGCTAAGAATGGAAACACATTTAGTAGCTAGTTAGTGCGTGTTGAAAATAAACACATCTGGTCTCGCAATAAGTGAGGTTTTCTATGTGTGGGTGACAGATGTGGTGATCATTTACCCTGTTCCCTGCGTTTAAATAATTAACAACACACTAAAGATGCTGTGTTAAACAGCCAGCTGAATATCCTTAAAGTGCGCCATGGAGGGGCATTTGACCCCACATTTCTAAAAGCTAAAAAAAAAATATTTTACAATACAGTATCTTAAAGGTAGATGCTATTGAACATTTACATTAATGTTACATTCAAATCATTTTCTTTGAAACTTTTATTTTTCTCCAAATGTAGAAATAGGAGAAAATTTGTTTATTGTTGTTTTTTTCCATCCTGCAGAATCCCTTGCAAGAAATAACTGCAATTCATTTTTATTAATGTTCTAGGCTGCATTTATTTTCTTTGTAAATATTACATTATTAAAAAATATATATATATTTCCTGCATCCAGAATAGTCGATTGGGAGCAAACAAATCAATCACACACATAGGATCATATGTTCATTTAATTACTGGGCTGTTATGAAGAAGCAATCTGTAAACATCTCTAAATATAGTTCTCTGTATAAGCCAAGTGTTTTTATACGCTGCTATTTTTTTGCTTTTTAAATTGTTATATTATCTTTATTTTATTTGTTTTTTAAACATTATATTTTTTACATTTGTTATCTGTTTTCAAACCTTGACCATCACCATGACATACCCTCTTCTCTTGAGGTTGTTGACAAATTCTAAAGTGGCAGATGCTGGTCCTCTGGGCTCAAAATATATTCTGAAAGACAGCTGTATTAAAGCAAATTCCCAAGTAAATAGATATGACAACCTGTTCTGTGCTTTTTCACTACCATATTTAGGCATGCACTGGTTCACTTGGGTACATGCATTTTGGTGCCAAAAATAGATACAGGAATTGCACGTTTATTTTGCAAATAAAATAATTTAGCTGGTAATAGTGCTCACTTATATAAAGATGCAAAAAAACTGAAGGATTATGTTGACGATACAGAAACTGTGAAGAATTTAAAAGGGGATAGAATGTTATAGGTTGTAAGCTCGTTTGAGCAGGGTCCTCTTCAATCTATCGTTCCTGTAAGTTTTCTTGTAATTGTCCTATTTATAGTTAAATCCCCCCTCTTATAATATTGTAAAGCGCTGCGGAATCTGTTGGCGCTATATAAATGACAATAATAATAATAATAAAAGGTTACACTTAGCTGAATTGGGAAACACACAGAACATCATCACTAGGCTATTCTATTGGCAGTGCGCTCTCACTGGTGTCTTGGTGTTTCTCAAAATAAGTTTTAGGTTATTTGTGCCATCACAGAATAGACATATGAGTATGTGGTCCTCTAGTTCCCCAGTTGTATGGAGTTGCAGTATCTCAGAGCAGTTTAGTTACCATCTTGAGGGATGCACGTCATGGTGGCGTGGCGTGACGGAGGACAAAACTATTTGGGGAGTGTTGCTCAAAAAGAAAAGGCCTGTCACTGCAGTCCAAAAAATATTTGTCTTCCTGCGTCTTAAAACACAAGATGACATCTTGTGGCACTGATGCTTGGGCATTATGAAGTCTGGAAATCTGATTCAGTCCATCTACGGACAAACCTTTAACTTGTTTAAGTTTCTGGGTGGTAGACAAGAAGTGTTGAATAAAACTGGGGATGTTCTCCCAGGTCAAGGGATTTAGGTATGCACCTTATTTTCAAATGTCTCTGGCTTATTTAATCTTCACGTTGCTCCACATTGGATTGTAAAAGTACAAGTTTCACCTAGTTATAGTAGTTGAGCTATGGTGGAATCTTGTTTAATGTAGAACCCTTGAATGTCCTCATTATTTGCTTTGTTCCATCATGTAAATGTACTAAGTGTCCCAAAGATTCCTTGTTTTGTGATCTATATGAAAGACTGGATTAAGGCTTGATATGGAACTGTAATTAAATAATTCTCATACATTTTACACAATTCTTGTGCTAGTGATGTAAAATACAAACCACAGTCTGAAATATTTGCTGAATAGAAAACACATTTTTGTGATAATTTAAAAAAACATATTATTCAGATTATTTCATATTATTATTTATTAAACATACTTTTTATGTTTGTTTTAAAACTTTCTCTAGCTAATATAAAATTATTTAACAAAGTTCGCATAAGTATGCAGTTTATGCAATTAATGATCAAATCCGTTACTTTTTTTGAGTAAACAGAGGCAAAATATGTGATAAAAGTAGTTGCTACAGGCAACAGTAAGACAGCTGTTTGAGATGACATGCCAGCAAATAACACAGTGATAGTCTTATGTGCCAAGACCCCTCCAGTTCTAACCAAATGAAACATGGAGATGAGCGCATCACAGTATGCGACTGGCAGCTTTAGATGATCAATGGAAGAGACTGCCAATAATGGAAACATGTAAAGCATTATTGCACATTCACATACATGATACTGGCAGAGGACTCAGCTCAACAATTGCTCATATTAGTCTGCAGCAGACTTGCTGTTTGACATGGGCTTGTATTAATTGACCTTTTTGTAACTAATACATGTATGAATGCATCCCCTTCATTTAACCCTTCGGCTCCATCGCTTTATAAAGTACATTTTAGGGTGAATTTAATCAAATACATTACAAAACTAGCTTACAAAAAATCTTAGCTTTTCTTGCTGTTTAACGAGTTTCATGTTTTCTTAAAGGAACACTTCAAGCACTATAACCACTATAGCACGCTCTCAGCCAATGAGCTGGATCCTTACACTGCATGGCTTAAAGGAACACTATAGGGGCACAGATCAGTTCAGCTTATTAAAGTGGTCTGAGTGCACTGTCCCTGTCCCCTTAGCCCTGCAATTGTAATTATCACAGTTATTGAGAAACTGCAATATTTACCTTGCAGGGTTAACTCCACTTCTAGTTGCTGACTACCAAACAGGCAATAGAGGCCCATCCAGGTCCTTAGTGGACTTTTGATGCTGGACGTCCTCACGCTTTGCATGGGGACATCCCGCATTAGCTAAAACCCTATAGGAAAGCATTGATTCAATGCTTTCCTATGGGGATGTCCTAATGTGAGATTGTGGCAGAGGCAGAGCCAGATCAAGCACTAAAGGATATCAAGTAAGTGACAACATGTTTTTACATTTTTACATACAAGTGTGAATAAACATTGTACAAGATAATATATGGCAAAAAAAGGATGTAGTTGTAACAGTAAATGTCAAGATTGCTGCACTATTTATAACAAATGAAAAAAGATGGGAGGTGAACAATTCTATTAGGTAAGTTGATCAAGAATACATGCAGTAACTTAGAACTGCAGATAGTTGTAAGAGGTATACCACTGGGCGAGTAGGTTGAATCATTGTAGGTGAAGTATGTGCCTATAACAGAGTAAATAACACTAGACCTATATGGAGATGTGCTGTACTAGTGTATGAAGCCAGCCACCAGCCTAGGGGGGTACAAATATACATAAACAAAACCCTAAACATATAAAAAATGATAAATGTTTCCATATTGTGCACTTGTTTTAAGATATAAAAAAGAGTGTCATTGGGTAGTAAGAAAAAAAAAAAAAAAGCCATAGACTATCACATATTGAGTGAATCTTGCGGTCCTTTTGTGGGACAGTTCAGCCGATAGCCATGGATGGGAGGCTAGGGACATTGTAATTTAAGAGTCCACCGAGCTATGGAGGGGAACTCCACCAAATCCAAGCATGTTTGCGTTCCAGTGCAGTGTCTTCATGATCCAGCAATGACCCACCGCGGGAGCAAGACTCAAGGACCACCTCGCTGCACATGATCGACCTTGCGGAGTGTGGATTCTTTGACAACGCGGGCTGCGCCTGTTAGGTTGGCCTCCTCTGGAACACCGTGCAAGAACATGGGTCTGGGTGTAGTGGTCATTATGCTACAAGCATGTATCATTCTACTCTTCACCATTTTGCGTTTATATATATATATATATATAATACGTGTGTATATATATAAATATATATATATATATACACATACACACACACAAGCTTTTATTTCCTATATATGTATAATATATTATAATTAAAGCATTTTATAATATATTATACATATATAATGCATATATATGATTTCATTATAAGTGTATTTTGCGATAAATGTGCATACATCTGGTGTATACCGTCCGCGGTCCGTTTTTTGTGGGACGTACTATAGTATTTTTCTTTTTATCATCCTGACCACAATCCACTGACCAAGATTCCTCTTTATTTTCTCCTTTGTAAACTTGTGTCAGGCCAACAGCTTGTAAACAATGTTCAGCTGTTGGATGCTTTCTTTTCAATACAACCAAGATAAACATTTTTGCTTCAAGATGAAACAAACATTATTTAGTACACTTTTTCCAATCAAGAAGCAAATAATGTACCATCATTCTTAATTTCCAATATTTCTGGCCTACTTAGCATTAGACTTGTCCACACTTTTTTTTTCAGCTTGCATGAACAAATCAAATTCCTTCTAATCTATGTCCAAATGAGTTGGTTGATTAGTTTGAACATAAACTAAAAGGATAAAAGGTCCTCACGCTCTGCGTGGAGGCACTGAACCTCCCAATAGAGATGCATTGATTCAATGCATCTTTATGAGGAAATGCTGATTGGTGCAACGCCGTGTTTTACTGTGCATGCGCAATAGCCTCTCAAAGTTTTCCTAAGGGAAAGCATTGGATTGGCTGAGATTATTAAGTTTGATAATCTCCACCATGGAGGAGGTGTCAGCTATGGCGAGAACATGTTTGTGTTCCTGAAACTATAGTGTTCCTTTAAAAATGTTTTTTTTTCTTTCTTTCAGTTTTTATGCATTCCTTGTTATTTACTAACCTGTGAATAGTCAGTAATTAAATATGAATTTCACATTTTAGGTGAAATACCTATATAAGGTAAAATTCTCTATGTCTGCTATGCTTTTAGATTCTCTTTTGTGGAATAGAATTTAAAACTCACTTTGAATTGCTAACAGTTGGAACTAGAGAATAAACATTTGTAAAAACTCAGGCAAAGGTGAGTTTTACTAACCCGAATCTGTCCATTGCAGGTGTGCCATCCTCTTCCTGATGCTCTTCTTCAAAACACCTGGCTCTTCAGCTCCAGGAGCTGACATCACTGTTGTACTCGTGCGCATGCACGAGAGTACAGCATTGAGGTCTGTGGAGGAGCTAATTCCCCTGTTGCTGTCACAGGTGACCGCTGGAGGAAAAGCCATGGTTTGATAGTGGTATCTCTGCCAGGCGTCAAAATTTATCAGGCGGAGGAAAATACAGAGACAGAGTAGTCCCTGCTTTGTCTCAGTATATCTAGTATATCTTTTGACTGGGTTGGAATAGAAATTCTAACACAGTCAATATGAGCATTTCATAAAGATTTGAAATACTAATTTTGAAGGTGTGGGGGGAGTGACAGTGCCGCTCTCATTTTATGACACTTATAAAATGCATATCTCAAAGCTGTATTAAGTAATTGCAGCCATAAAGGGGCACGACAGGTATCAACATAACTTTGGTGCAATGTGTTGTCAGGTTATAGTTACCGTAGTTATGTTTGGAATATATTGCAGCCATGAAAGGGCACTACAAGTATCAATATAAATTTGGTGCAAGGTGTAGTTAGGTTACAGTTCCTTATGTTTGGTATTTTTTTGTCAGTATTCTTTAGTTATTAAAATAAAAAAGTGTTTGCAGTGTTTCCCCTTTTGCTCTAAAAATACTTGGATACATTATGTCATAACTTTCTTGAAATTGTAGTTCAGCTATTTCCTACGTACTGCAAGTTGTAAGCTAAACTACAACTCCAATGTAGTAGTGACCATAGATATAGAGCATACATTTTCACTTCCCTTTTAGTGAGAGTTCATTGAAAAATCTGCACAGCAAAATATTTTCCTGTCAATTCACTGTCTAGCGAATAAACCACCTTTGAGATAATTCTTGCACAAGGGCTGCCACTGCTCTGGATTTTTCAGGACACTTGCGAACAGTCAGCCAGCGATTGAAGGTGCCGCCAGCAGTACGTGGAGCCCATATGCTCCCAGTGTTAAATCAGTTAACTAATCATGGAACAAGATCTCTGTAATTATAGAATTGACTTCACACTGGGACTAGTATTTCCGCATATTGTCAAGCAGAACTTTCAATCCACACCTGACAGAGTGTAGAATTAATAAGGGTCCAGAAAAAAATGGCAAAATAGGGAACATAATAAACTACTTACAAAAATATAGCGGCCAATAGGAATATTTTAAAGTGTTTTTGTCACCTTCAGATGTCTGTATACTTTGCAAAGTCCCCTACAACTAAAAACCCTGCTTGGTATGCAGTGGCCCAAAGGGTAATCTAAGGCAAATTATACTTGAAGCTATTATTTAAAAATTTCGGATGGGGGGGTCTTAATTTAAATTGCCCCTTCATCACGCATACAGCAGGAATACATGTTGGTATACGTAATATTAGTGTTCTTTTAAGACAAAGTAGTCTGTACTTTGTCTCATGATAGCGTTTATTACTTTGTAACTTCAGTGAAAGTCTATTGTGGTGAATATGATTATTTCATAAAGATCTTGTGTTTTTGAAATCCACAGAATCGATATTGTAGTGTAAGCCCCTTTTAAAATACCCTTTATTTTCCTTGATGACCATACTGATGACTTTATCAGAAATAATTATTTTAAAAACATATTTTAGGGTTACATTGCATAAAGCCTGCTGACCGCTGTCTATGCTTTACAGCTCTGTAGTGCTTTAATATAAGAGGCCCTGAAAAAATAGCAATCAAAAATGTCATTCTATAATGTACTAATTTCTTATTACTGAACACTCATTAAATTGACCATATCATTGAAATATTTATTTTTGTAATATAACTATTTGATAATATACATGACAAAATAGTAGCCAAGTGAACAGTAATGTAAACAAAAATAAAAAGTCATCCTTAAAACTAAATTTCTCTAATTTATGAAAGGGAAACTATAGTGCCAGAAAAACAAACTTGTTAGCACTATAGCATCCCCCTCTGTCAAGTCCCCCTCCGCCTGGTGCAGAAGGGGTTTATAACCCCCTCTTCCACTTACCTGGGTACAGCCCCGATGTTCCTCTGCTTTGCCTACGCTCCTCCCCCACCAACGTCAGCAATGGCCAAGCTTGCATTAGGATTTCCCCAAGTATAGCGTGAGGACATCCAACGTCGTTTAGGAGACCAAAAGTCGTCTATCCACCCGGAAGTCCCTCTAGAGGAGGAGTTAACCCTAGCAGGTAATTATTGCAGTTTATAAAAACTGCAATAATTACATGTTAAGGGTGATGGAAGTTTGCACCCAGACTACTTCAATGAGTGATCTGGGTGCCTACAGTGTCCATTTAAGAGAAAAGCACCTTCCTCTTCTATTCCTGCTGCAATTTGGTTGGTTGTTCTTAGTTATATCAATCACAGCCCTGAATGAGATAACCAACACCTTGACAGCTGATCAGGGCAGAACAGCCATTAACAAGCTAATATCATGCAGATTATTTGAAAAAAAAGTTTATGCTTGTAGAAGCGCCTGCTACTCTGCTTCAGCTTCTTAAAGGGACACTATTGTCACCTAAACAACTACAGCTTAAAGTATTTGTTCAGGTGAGATCTATAGCTCCCTGCAGGCAATCTAATGTAAACACTGTATTTTCAGAGAAAATACAGAGTTTACATTGATTGATAGGAATACCTCCAATGGCTGTCACTCAGACGGCCACCAGAGGGACTTCCTATCATGCAGGGCCCTAAAAAGGCCTTGTACACGTCAGACGTATTAAAATACGTCTGACGTGTGCAGGAGCGAGAAGGCACTGTGTGCGCGCCTTCTCTCTCCTGCCTGTCAGCAGAGGAGAGGGGGCGGGCAAAGGCCGCAAGCTGAGCTGTCAGTCAGCTCAGCTCGCGGCTGCGCACACCGCGCGCCCCATGCGCATGCGCGGTAGTGCGCTCAGGACTTCAGAGGGCGGCATGAATGCCGCCGTATGAAGTATGTGCGCATGTGCGGCAAAGCCGCGCATGCGCACAAGGGAGCAATGACGCTTCCAAATGGAAGCGTCTGATTGCTCCCTGCTCGCGCCCGCCTATTTCGTATTTTTGACGAAATAGGGGGCGCGGCTTCACAAGGCTCCCGGCGCTGGAACCAGGTGAGTAAAATACTCTGCCCGGAGAGTCCCTTTAACCCCTTAAGGACACGTGACATGTCATGATTGCCTTTTATTCCAGAAGTTTGGTCCTTTAGGGGTTAAAGAACAAACTGAAGAAGTCATTTTTTTTTTTTAAATAAAATTTTACTTGAATAGAATAAATGTTACCATTTATGTAAAAAAAAAAAGCAGTGGTCCTTTAAAACCAGTGTTTACATCATTGTGCAAAATGATTTTTTTGCGATGCATCCATAAAGCCCACTAAGCATCTATTGTTATATTTTTGCATATACCGTTACATTCTATTATCTCTATTCATGATGAGTTCTAAATGGAATCGAGCTTGATTGTCCCAGTCCATGGATACTGCACCATTATAGCACGATTTATTTACTAGCGATCATTGCAGTCAACGCTCACTGCTATTCATTCTATTTTAGTCATTAAATCATTCCTGTTTTATTCATTAGCTCCCTATTGGACACTACACACTTTTCTTTACAAATAGTCTACCACTCACTAATCAAGTTTGCCATTTTTTTTAAAGTTACTACAGTAATCTATCCATTTTAATGTTGGTGCTTGATTTCAAAATATCTTCAGTCATTATAATTTTAATAACTTTTTGAACAGTTGCCAGTTTAATTTTCAGTGTGTGCAAATTAGAGGTAAATTATTTATTACTTTCAGCAAATGTCTTTCACAATTTTATTAATTTTTTTTTTCTTTTTTTTTAATGGATCATAAAATGACAATCTTTTATTGTACACTCATAAAACAAGTAGCAAATGAATACTTTGCAAATAGGTCGCTTTGGATTGAAATGTCAGCCATAATTCACTAGATGGAGAATTCTCTATTAAGCCAAAGCCAGTTTAACAACACATCCTTGCCTACTGGACACAAAGGGAAAAAATGCAGCAGATGTTATTTTAATTGTTATATTTATACCCTGCTTATATATAAAGGCATATGTACACACATACTATTTTATTAGGTATTAGAATAGACTTTTACATTTTTTTTATTTAACCACTTAAGGACCGTGGGTGTACTAGGTACGTCCAACAAAAAACGGTCCTTAAGGACTGCGGATGTACCTAGTACGTCTGCGGCAAATATGAGCACTGGAAGCGATTGTGATCACTTCCAGACGCTCTGAGGGTATTGCAGCGATGCCTTGATGTAGAGGCATCCTGCAATACCTCTCCTAACCGTGTAGCAGAGCATCGGAAGTCATCTGGCAGGCTTCCGATGCGCTGCCTGTGTGCTGAGTGCCTCGAGGGGTCAAGGCACTCAGTGAAAACTTTCATAAAATCAATAAAATCAGTTTTTAAGAGGCTAGAGTCATCCAATCAGAGCTTGCCCCTACAATAATATTTATTATTACTATGATCCCCATTCGTCTGGTCAGGTCAATATTAGTAAATATTGACTCTGATCAGTGTGGATCTCCCTCCCTCTCTTCACTTGTGTTTAGGTAGAGAGATTTAGGTAGTTTTAGGTAGGGATTTGTAAAATTGTGAGACCCAAAGGCTCTTTTGAGAGCCATTAACCCCTATCTTGCCAGTGATCACTTTAAATGACTGGCTCTTGCACAGCATCACTTTTTTGCTGTCTGTGCATTTTTTTAGTGGTTCATTTTTTTTTGTGATTTTTTTTCTGAGACCCAAAGGCTCTTTTCAGAGCTATTAATCCCTATCCTCCCAGTGATCACTATATAGATCACTGACTCTTGCTCAGCAGCACTTATTTTGCTGTCTGTGCATTTTTTTAGGGGTTATTTTTTTGTGTGTGAAGATCACTAAATAAAGTGATTGTGATCATGTCACAGAGGTTGTATAGCGCTAAGGAGATGTATGCCATCCTTGCGTTAGAGTCTGACATGGCTATGTCTGACTCCGACCCTGATTTTGTCCATGCCAGGTGCTCAGATACATCACTAGATACAGTGTCTACTGCTAGTGATGTATCTAGTGATGTATCTATGGCTGCTAGGCCCACTGCCAAAAGGAGATGTGCTGCTCCAGCTGGCAGTGCTGCTGAAGAGTGGGTAGCACCTCATCGCCAAAGGCCAGATATCCCACCTTTAATGTGGATGTCCCAGGATTTAGCCCCCAACAGTTTATACAGGTGTTTCTGGGCAATGATGCATTGGGGAACATTGTCACCCAAACTAATTTATATGCCCATCAGTCCCGTGCTTCAAAGCCTGATTCTTTTTTGGCAAAGCAGCAATGGGCTCCCATCGATGTGCCAGAATGTAAAAAATTCTGGACATTGACTATGCTGATGGGCATTATAAAGAAGCAATCCATCTGCTCTTACTGGAGCAGTAGCCCCATCTGCTCTACCCCCATTTACTTCCAGTGCATGTCAAGAAATAGGTATTAAATATTTCTACATTTCATGCACTTCAGCACCCAACAGCCTGAGCCCCCCTATGGAGCATCCCCACTTTGACAGTTTGTATAAAATCCGCCACCTGATTATCCACTTTGCTGCCAGATTTTCAGAGGCTTATACACCTGGAAGGAATGTATGCGTGGATGAATCCCTGCTAAAGTATAAGGGAAGGCTGGGATTCAAGCAGTATATTCCTTCCAAGCGTTCCAGGTATGGTGTAAAGGTGTATAAGCTCTGTGAGAGCAAGACTGGGTATACCCTATAGACTGTGAGCTTGTTTGAGCAGAGTCCTCAACTACCTATCGTTCCTGTAAGTGTCCTTGTAATTGTCCCTATTTAGAGTTAAACCCCCTCCTCTTATAATATTGTAAAGCGCTATGGAATCTGTTGGCGCTCTATAAATGACAATAATAATAATAATAATACTCAGGCCTTCCGGGTGTACGAGGGAAAGGATGGCCACCTTGACCCTCCAGGTTGCCCAGAACATAGCCCAGTCTGATTCAAAAGGTGGCAGAAAAAGGACATTGTCTTTTACTGTCCTGATTGCCCTGGACAGCCTGGACTCTGCATTGGGGATTGCTTCAAGCGATATCACACACTGGTCCGTTTGTTTTTTCTTTTTACATTTGCCATTCAGTTTTTCCTTTGTTACATTTACTGTTCCTGAGTTTGGTTCTTTTACTTTTACTGTGCCAGACTATTTTTATGATCAAGTTCAACCTATGCATGGGGGCATGAGTGTAAATCACAAACAAATCTGTGTGTAAAAATTAAAATTGAAAAATTACCACCACACATTTTCTCCAATTTTTTTGGCTAAAATGGTTGCATCAAAGGCATCAAAACACTCCATATACAATACCTTGGGGTGTCAACTTTTTTAATATATGCATGTTCATGGCAAGAAAACAAATTGGGATATGTAATAAATCCCACCAAAAGAAGATATGCAAAGAAGATATGTCAAATTAAAAAAAAAACATATCAGAAGTTTGGCATTGCACCCCACAAACAACCCAACAAACCTATGCATAGGTGGTATCACTGTACTCAGGAGATGTTGCTGAACACATATTGGGGTGTTCTTTGTCAGTAACACATAACAGGAATTGAGAATCCATGCCTAAAGTACAATGTGAGAGAAAAATAACTCAAAAAAGTTACTACCCAAACGTTTGACAAAGACTGGTGGTAGAATTAGTGTATGGAAAGTGTTAAAATACCACCATTTGAAATACCCTAGGGTGTCTACGTTTCAAAAATATATGGTTTGATGCGGGTAAATTTAATTGATTGGCTTCAAATAGGACATGGGTGCATGATGACCAGATGTGAAAATTCCATGTTGGAAAACTGTAATGCACATCCTCCAAATAAGGTCTTTTAGCCCCCAGAGAACCCGACACATCTATACTGTATCACTGTACGCAGTAGATGTTGCTGAAGACACATATTGGGGTGTTCTTTGGCAGTAACCCTTAAAGTTCTCAGCACATGTATTCTTAAATTGCTATGTGTGTCAAATAAAAAATCGCCAATTATGTTTTATTTTTTTAAATTTGACATAGATTGGTGGTAAAATGGTTACATGAAAAGAGTCAAAATACCCCAAGTTTAATACCTTAGGTTGTCTTCTTTTAAAAAATATATACATGTGAAGGGTTATTCAGGGATTCCTGACAGCTATCAGTGATACAATGTAACTTGCGTTAATTTTGAAAAAAAATGGTTTGGAAATAGCAAAGTGCTAATTGTATTTATTGCCCTAAAACTTGCAAACAAAAGCTAGGAATATGTTAACATTGGGTATTTGTAAACTCGGGACAAAATTTAGAAACTATTTAGGATGGGGTGTTTTTGTTGGTTGTAGATGCATAACAGATATTCCGGGTCAAAGTTAGGAAAAGTCATTTCATTTTTTTTATAGTAAATTATATAATATCATGAAAATAATAGTATCTTTCAAAAAAACATTTAATGGTGAGAAACTGTATATAATATGTGTGGGTACAGTGAATGATTAAGAGAGAGTAATGCCGCTCATGCGCATTAGCGCTCCCCATAGGAAAGCATTGAAAACTAATTTCAATGCTTTCCTATGGGGATTTGAGCGACGCTGGAGGTCCTCACACAGCGTGAGGACGTCCAGCAACGGTCTAGCACAGGTTTCCTGTGCTATGAAGTAGGAAGTGCCCTCTAGTGGCTGTCTAGTAGACAGCCACTAGAGGTGGAGTTAACCCTGCAAGGTAATTATTGCCGTTTATAAAAAAACTGCAATAATTACACTTGCAGGGTTAGGAGTAGTGGGAGTTGGCACCCAGACCACTCCAATGAGCAGAAGTGGTCTGGGTGCTTGGAGTGTCCCTTTAACCCCTTAAGGACACATTACATGTGTGACATGTCATGATTCCCTTTTATTCCAGAAGTTTGGTCCTTAAGGGGTTAAACATATGTACTCAGTTTAACCCCTTAAGGACCAAACTTCTGGAATAAAAGGGAATCATGACATGTCACACGTCATGTGTCCTTAAGGGGTTAAGATAATTCTTGTAAGATAAGAGGATATGCAGCGTCGTATTTGTTCAAGGAACGCTCTCTTCATCATTAGGTGCTTGTTGATTGTTTTAACCAAAGCAAAGGAGATGGTGGGAATATTGCATGAGTTTTCTCTAAATGTAATGTTATTTCATATTTTTCTGAAAAAATCCCACAGAAAAGCTTCATATTAGGCAAACTCTTTCCTTTATATGGCTCTGTATATGTTAGAATGTTTTAGAAATGTTTCTGTATTTCTATGGGAGTCTGTTAGTTTGAAGTACCGTATATGCTCGAGTATAAGACGAGTTTTTCAGCACATTTTTTGTGCTGAAAAACCCCAACTCGTCTTATACTCGAGTCACTGTCTGTATTATGGCAATTTACATTGCCATAATACAGACAGGGGGCTGGCAGCGAGCGCTTACCTCTCCTGCAGCTCCTGTCAGCTCCCTTCTCCTCCACGCCGGTCCTTTCAGCACCTCGGTCAGCTCCCAGTGTAAGTCTTGCGAGAGCCGCGAGGTCATAGTGCGGCTCTCGCGAGACTTACACTGTGAGCTGACAGAGGAGCTGACCGGACCGGCATGGAGGAGAAGGGAGCTGACAGGAGCTGCAGGAGAGGTAAGTGCTCCCTGCCAGCCCCCCTCTTCCCCCACTGAACTACCAATGCCACTGGACCACCATAATAAATATATATACGTACTTGGCTAAGATGTGTTGGGGACATGTGTTGATTTATTTATTTAAGTTCATGTATTGTCTGAGTATCTTTCAGTTTCTCAAATGTATCCTTCCAACTAGGAATATGTTAAAATATGTCTGTCCTTCTCCCTGCTCAATAATGCCCAAGGGTCCTAGGGAACCACCATCAAAAGAGACTGCCCCTGTTACTAGAATTCCCATTCTCTGTGGGCTATATTAACCTTACTGACATGGTACTGCTTCCTGCTTCCCTTGCTGGCCCAATTAGCCCTAATGTCACTGCAACCAATAATAATAATAATAATAATAATAATAATAATAAAATAATAAAAAAAAAATAAAAAAAATAATAATAATAAATAATAATAATAATAAAAAAATATTAATGAAACAAAAAACAATATTAAAATAATAATTAAAAAATAACCCCCCACCAAGGCTCTGCATCACACACACACACACTGCATTCATACACACATACTGCATTCATACACACTGCACTCATACACACACACACTGCACTCATACACACACACTGCACTCATACACACACGCACTGCACTCATACACACACTGCACTCATACACACACTGCACTCATACACACACACTGCATTCATACACACACACTGCATTCTCATACACACACACTGCATTCTCATACACACACTGCATTCATTATATACACACACTGTAAATACATATTCAATTAATATACAAAATTTTAGGATCGAATTTCATTTAGAAATTTACCAGTAGCTGCTGCATTTCCCACCCTAGTCTTATACTCGAGTCAATAAGTTCTCCCAGTTTTTTGGGGTAAAATTAGGGGCCTCGGCTTATATTCGGTTCGGCTTATACTCGAGTATATACGGTATTTCCTTAGGTTTGTAGATGTTTATAACAGTCTGTGATACCAAAACAGATACAATTGTTTGTCAGCTTTCAATATGGTTAATGAATATATGCATTTACTTGGCGATGACAATCAAAGTTGGCAAAACATAGACTTGAGTTTATCTTATGGTAACTAATAAGAGTACTTATACAAGGCTTAAAACTAGCCATTGGCGAGTAAAAATTAAGCCCTGGCGATTAGAATTTGCCCCTGGTGAGTGTGCCATAGACTTTCCATTCTTGTACTAAAAAGAAACTATTAAGGCCTATTTTATATTGTAAGATACACTTTTTTAAAGCCCTGAGTACTATATTGGTCCACAGTACCAGATTGCCTCTACCATACATGAATCTCCTAAAGTCTAAATGGGTGACCACTTGTTCTTTATCTATCTTGAAACATGGAGTCTAAGTGGTGTTACCTGTTCTGTGACTATATTTTCTTAGCCCACTTCTTTTTGGTTACACGATCTGTTTGTAGATTTTGTTTTATAAGTCATTATATTTGCGTGAAAGGCATTATATTTGTCCTAACCAAATCAACTCAATCCAGGTCATTCAAGACATAGAGCAAAATCAAACAAAATAAATAGGCAGACGTAAAAAATACATGAATTAATTATTGTGGACACAATAGCCAGCATTGTCACTTTTTTAGCATTTATAAGAACTGGGTTGCTGATGAAAAAGAAAACAATACTTGTAAGTGTATTAAAATTTTATGGTATGCTAACAATAACTTATTTACTGAAAGTATAAAATAGCTCTATGTCACACTTTTCAGTGGGTCAACATCATTGTGAGAAAATTTTTTGTTCAGCTTTTTTCACTGCAAATGCTTCCTAGTATCGTAGAAGGAAAATAACAGAGAAAAGAGTAACATAAAAACAGAAAAAGTACGAGTAAGATAAGTGGGTCTTATGTGCTGTAGATCTTTTATGTGCATGTTTGCAAAATGCATAGTGCTTATGAGTGTACTGTATGGAATAGGGCCATGGTTACGCAGTTTTATAAGAAGTCAGAACATACAATAAAAACTAAAGAAAAAAAGTGTTGACCTGATGGCAATTGAGTATTTTCTTCACCAGAGTACATTTATATATATATATATATATATATATATATATATATATATATATATATATATATATATATATATATATACCGTATTTTTCGCTCCATAAGACGCACCACACCATAAGACGCACCTAATTTTTAGAGGAGGAACCCCAGAAAAAAAAGTATTCTGAACAAACGGTCCCATAGTGTTTCTTACTATGGGAAAGTTTGTTCAGATTATTTTTTTTCTCCCCTGTCCCATAGTGTTCCTTACCACCCACTCCCCTCTCCTGTTCCATAATGATCTTTAACCCCCCTCCCCTGTCCCATAGTGATCTTTAAACCCCCCTCCCCTGTCCCATAGTGATTTTTAACCCCCCCTTCCTCTGTCCCATAGTGATTTCAACCCCTCCTCCCCTGACCCATAGTGACTTTTAACCCCCCCTTCCTCTGTCCCATAGTGATTTCAACTCCTCCTGCCCTGTCCCATAGTGTTCTTTAACCCCCTCCTCCCCTTGTCCAATAGTGTTCTCATCCCACAGTGCTCCCCCCTCCCCTCATCCCATAGTGTTCTCCCCCCTTTCCCATAGTGTTCTCCCCCTCCCCTTGTCCCATAGTGCACTTTCCCTTCCATAGTGTCCCCTCCCCATGTCCCATAGTGTCCCCTCCCCCCATAGTGTCCCCTCCGCTCCTCCCATAGTGTCCCCCTCCCCTCCCCTTGTCCCATAGTGTCTCTCCCCTCCCCCATAGTGTCCCCCTCCCCTTGTCCCATAGTGTCCTCCTCCACTCGTCCCATAGTGCCCCCTCCCCTCATAGTGCCCAATAGTGTCCCATAGTATCCCCCAATTACTTACTTGTCTTGAAGCGTGGGCTGGCCTTACAGCGCGCACCGCGGTACTGGAACTTCAATTTCAGGTTCCGGTTTCCGGCGGGACTGAAAGGAAGTGCGCACTCAGTGTGCACACTTCCTTTCAGTCCCGCCGGAAACTGAACCTGAAATTGAAGTTCCAGTACCGCGGTGCGCGCTGTGAAGCCGGCCCACGCTTCAAGACAAGTAAGTAAAGCTTCACATTCGCTCCATAAGACGCACAGACATTTCCCCTCACTTTTGAGGGGAAAAAAAGTGCGTCTTATGGAGCGAAAAATACGGTATATATATTACCATATTATGCTGCTAATTTCCTGGTTACTATTTTGATTGTTAATTATGCAAATTCTAGGGTGTTTGAATCAGATATACTTTGAACAAAAATGGCAAGTACTGTGTTTAGTCCAAGGAATTAACAACACATGCTGTACAGTGCACATTATAGAATTAATGAATAGTATAAATAATAATTTTCTTTTCTTTTTTTAGGACAATGGAGGTCTGGGTGAGTGTGAACAAAGGAAATACTCCTCTTACCGATCCACAGACAATAACTGCTTCTAGCTGTGTAAGTCCATTGGATCATCTATTTTTGTATATGTATATGCGGATGGTTTGAAATATGTGCTTTTATGTTTCTATATCGTTTAATGCATATATAACATGCATTCAGAATGTATTGGTTCTACTCCATTTTTCTTTTATTTTTTCAATTAGCAAAAATCTGTTTTTATTTTTGTTGTTATGGAGTATCGCGTGTAGATTGATGTGAAAAAAATAAATAAATAAAAATAAACAATTTTAGCATAAGGCTGTAACATAAAACATGAAAAGAGAAAGAAAATGCTTTCTGAATGCACTGTATATTTAGGAAACCACCTTTCCTGCTTACATGCTATTGGTTTAAAGTAGTTGTAATAGCCTCAATTTAATATTTTTGGATAAGATTTTTAAATTATCCAATTTTTTAGGAAAACATTTTTTCAAATGATTTATCTACAAAAATTCCCACCGACTTTAATGGTAACTTCTATAGCTAAATCATTGAAACATTTATCTAACAGATTGTGATACTTTAGAAAGCTTATGAAGTAATAGTAAATCAATAAATTCTCTCCAACCTGGATAGCAGTGATAGGCTGAGAATGCAGCCACCCCATTCTCAACAGCAACTATAAACGGTTATCATTTGCCTGCATTCTACAATAAATTTAAATTTTCCTTTTATATAGCTGCCGTTAATTGTGGTGTGTCATACCTCACTTAAACAAGCCTGTGAAAGAACGACCATTATATTTAAAATATAATGAGTAAAGTATAAGAGTGGATGTGGAGAGAGAATGTCCGTAGAACAGCCAACAATACAGCTATAGAAGGGGAAAAAAGCTAAGTTGACTATTGAATTAATAGATTCTTCTTTTCTCCGCAGACGAGTGGTACTATTGCAATCATTGCCATCCTGGTCATTTTACTCCTCATTGCCCTTGTCTTGTTTTGGTGGTTTTTTCCTTTATGCTGCAAAGTGGTAAGTTTAAAAAAAAAGTAAAATAAAGAACAACTGTTATCCAAATTATGTAATAAATAAATTATATGAAGACCAGTTATACTGAAAGAAATTGAAGACATACTCTATACTCCTCCAGTTTTCCGGTGCACAGCCCTCAATCAAAACACACATGGCGCCCAGCTTGTAGCTGTAGATAGTCACAGGCATAGGAAACAGACAATGAAATGATATTTCATATGGTTTGGGACTGAGATTTAACAATTATTATAAAAGCTATTTTTTTATTTGTTTTAGACTTAGACCTGTAATAGCCATCAGCTTAGTCACATCGATAAAGTACTCTACAGATAAAATAGACAGAGCATTACATGATACTGAAACATTTTAGAAAGGTATCAGCAATGTATAATTGCAATGTAGTCCATTATAGATATTAATCCGTACGGTAATTTTTTTTTTTTTAAATGCTTCTCTTTTTGATATTAAAATTTGATTTAATATTTAATTGCATGTCTTTTATCCTGTTGGCGTTGTATATGTTTTAATAGTTCTGCCCTTCTACTAACAGTTTTATACTTAGTTGCTTTTATAATCTCCCATGGTTGGCATACACTTTTTCATACTCAGCACTTACATTTAGATAAATGTAGTCAGATTAACATGCATGCAATTTTTAATTTGTTATATGTGTACTGAATTAAATAAATCAACATCAACGCTATCATCTCTAAACGCACAAAGACAACTCCCCCTCCCTCACAATAAAACTAGACAACTTAACAGTAATGCATAAGTAAGCTGGTCACAATTCTATGCATGTAAGATTTTTTACAATTTGTGTTTTGTTTTTATTTTGATGAAAATATCTACTGTTTGTGTCATTATTCTCTGAATCTGAATTTGCTGTTTACTTTTTCTCTTCCTTTTTTTGACGAGTTTAATTAAATTATACGAAAGAGTATTTTGCAAGTTGTTATGGAAAGTGACAAAAGCTTTAGATTGTTCTCTGTATCTTATTATTTATAAGTTTGATTTTCAGTTTTTAAATTTTTTATTATTATTATTGAATTGAACCTACAAATGGTTAACTGAGAGACAGACGTAGTCATTGTTCATTGAAACCCTCAATGTTCTGGATAAAAAGAAGAAATATATATAGTAGCATGTTGCAGCATTTGAAGATATCCCAAGACAACATTCCTTGTTGCTGTAGAGAATTTGTGGCAATGAGCCTGTATAACAGAGTGCTTTTTCTATTTAAACATCTGCGTTGGCTCAAATATTTATGAACTGGGACATTATAGGCAAACTCCAAAACTCTCTGCTTTCTGCAGGAAATCTTTATTCTGACATTAATAAAATTATAAAAGTAAAAAGTGATAAACTGTTGACTTTATCATCCAGAGAATGAAAGCATCTGGCTATGTCTATGGTTAACCACATATTTAATTTGGTTTACATGATGTAATTTAATAGATAGACATGTGCAATTCGTTTCGGTCCGAATATGTATTCCGACGAATTTCGGGCAATTCGGACATTCGGGTACTTCTGAAGTGCCGAATTGCCGAGGTCCCGAAGTTCCGAAATTACCGAAGTGCCGAAGTACTAATATATCTACCCAGTGAAAGAAGAAGAATGTTACATTGTATACAATTTTAAATAAAAAGTATACAAACATAGCCAGGATTCACCTGTAAGCATTTGCAACACTTACAACAATCAAGTAACATACATTCATATAAAATGTAAGTTACTTAGCCAGTCAGTGTAATGACAGGAATGAATAAGTAGATAACTCCCTAATTCCGACGGTATTACGGAGCTATCTACTAAAAGGCTGAAAGACCTAAATTGGTCTTTCAGCCAAATTTACTAATACTAAGTAAAGATTACTTAGTATTAGTAAATTATGCCCCTACTCTCTATACCGCAAGTAGGGGCATGTCTATTAAACAGTGGCTGCTCACTGTTAAAAAAAAAAAAAAAAGGTCCCCCTTCCCGAGCCCCCACCCGCGCTTCTAAATTAAAAGGGGGGACCAATTGCCTCCCCGCGTCCCCACCCCTGAGCGGCGGGTGGGGGCCCTAAATTATAATAAGAGGGAGACCTAATGTCCTCCCCCCTGGCCCCCACCCCTAAGTGGTGGGTGGGGGCCCTAAATTATAATAAGGGGGGGACCTAATGTCCTCTCCCCTGGCCCCCACCCCTGAGCGGTGGGTGGGGGCTCTACATTAAAATAAGGGGGGGAACTAATGTCCTCCCCCCTGGCCCCCACCCCTGAGCGGTGGGTGGGCCCTAAATACTAATAAGGGGGGACCTAATGTCTTCCCCCCTGGCCCCCACCCCTGAGCGGTGGGTGGGGGCCCTAAATACTAATAAGGGGGGGACCTAATGTCCTCCCCCCTGGCCCCCACCCTTGAGCGGCAGGTGGGGGCCCTAAAAAAAAGTCCCCCTCCCACCCCCAGGTGACTAGGGTTCCCCAAAACCCTAGTCACCCCCTCCCCTTCCGAAGATGATCCCCTACCTACCCCCCTCACCCTAAAAATAATGAGGGGGGGACCTTTAACTAAGAACCTGTAAAAAAAAACAAAAAAAACTTACCATTCAATGTTTTCTTTCTTCTAAAATCTTCTTTTTTCAGCCCCAAAAAAGGCCAAATAAAAAAACCATAATAACCGACGCAATAAAAAAAAAAAACGAACGCAAAAAAATAATCCTTCCCCCTTATTAGTATTTAGGGCCCCCACCCACCGCTCAGTGGTGGGGGCCAGGGGGGAGGACATTAGGTCCCCCCCCTTATTAGTATTTAGGGCCCCCACCCGCCGCTCAGGGGTGGGGGCCAGGGGGGAGGACATTAGGTCCCCCCTATTAATATTTAGGGCTCCCACCCACCGCTCAGGGGTGGGGGCCGGGGGGGGAGGACATTAGGTCCCCCCTTATTAGTATTTAGGGCCCCCACCCGCTGCTCAGGGGGGAGGACATTAGGTCCCCCCTTATTAGTATTTAGGGCCCCCACCCACCACTCAGGGGTGGGGGCGGGGGGGGAGGACAATAGGTCCCCCCCATCATTTTACTTAAGGGCCCCCACCCGCGGGGGGGGGCTATTTTTTATTTATTTTTTTTAAAACAGTGAGCAGCCACAGTCATTTTTACTTAGTATTAGTAAATTTGTCTGAAAGACCAGTTTAGGTCTTTCAGCCTTTTGGTAGATAACTCCCTAATACCGTGGGAATTAGGGAGTTATCTAATAAGCGGCTGCAATAGAAGTGCCGAAGTTGCCGAAGTGCTGAAGTGCCGAAGTTCCGAAGTGTCAGAATTTCCGAAGTGTCGAACTGCCGAAGTGCTGAAGTGCCAAAGTTCCGAAGTTGCCGAAGTTCCGAAGTGTTGAAGTGACGAATTGCCGAAGTCCCGAATTGCGAAAATTCAGAATTTCGGAATGCCGAACCGAAAATTTTCCCCATGCACATGCCTATTAATAGAGCAATCAAAATTCACAGGGATCAACAAGATGGTAATCCAATTTTGTTTTGTTTTTAAAATTTGTTTTCAGGCAACAACAATAGAGATTGAAACCTACCGCAATGCTTAAGAGTCTAAAACAACGTAATTAGCTTTAAAGGACGTTGTAGATGCCTTGTGATAATCATGATAGAAGATTAAATATTTCCAAGCTTAGGCATCTAAAAAATGACATACAACATTAAATTAACCTTAAAGAGATATTCATGGACAGCCTAATATTCATGATTAAAGTTGTTCAGTTTGTGCAATAAACCAACAGGTCTCTGGATTTGAAAAGGTCACGAAAGACCATGGAGCGGGTCAGCTGTAAAAAAAAATCTAAACTGCTCACTAGTTTAGTAAAAAAACAATAACAGGCTGTACAGGCATGTGCAAGGAAAAACCATAAACTGCATCTTATTCTTTAACAAGAAAAAAAGGGAACACTTATGCTGCCTGGTTTTGTGCATGTTTTCTTAACATAAAGCACAAGAGTAAATTGAAATACAGGATTCCCTATGATAAATAGGTGAACATGCATGCACAGACTCCTTCAGTGAGTCTACCATAAAAAGCTATGGGAGGTCAGGGATTGGCTTAGGGATCTCAACAATTTCCTGGTACCAAGAGTCGTGGATGTATGCAATATATATGGAGCATTCAGATATAAGTATTTTTTTTATATTTTTGTGCTTCTTTTGTGAATGCAGTATATGTATAAAACCCTGGATTGCCAAATAATAATAAGCATGCTTCCAGTATGAATACAAAAAAATAATAAATGTATTTTGTGTATTTCTTGTAAAACTATCCCTGCACAAACAAACCTGATCACTTACCAATTTCCTTTTGTTACTGTAATTGAATTAGAATGTCTCCTTTTTGTTGTTGAAAGCCAGATGCCTGTCTGAACAACGTAAGCATTAAATGTGGTTTTAAATTGAGGTGAACGAAGAAAGCAGGGAATAAAGGTCATAAAAGAAGAAAGTGATTTCATGTCACATTATAATGTTTTCTAATGGGATCATGTATTGCTTGCCCACTTGTCACAGATATTTCTAATCCTGAAAGCACGATTAATACTTAGCTTCAGAATCTATAATTTTTTCTATAGAATGTGCCGTGCAACATCTAGTGAGATTGATCATGTTTTCTACCTTTGTTTGTTGCAAAGGTAAGCACAATTATTACCTTATACGTAATTGATTCTGCTTTATTTACATTTGATTTTATAATCCTAGGTTATCAAAGATCCTCCTCCACCCCCACCACCAGCTAAAGTTGAGGTATGTGCTTAAAATGCCCAAAACATCCAAAATGTATTAACTTATTATTAATGGTAATTAAAGAGAATGTCTCACCTAAACAATATGGCTTTTTCATTTGAAATTAATAAATATGCAGTTTTATCAGAAGTGATCAGTTTGACACTCATCACAAGTGTACACATCATATGCTTGAGGAACAGCAATCGTGGTGTCAATGATGCGTGGCAATGGGAACAGTTTTTTTCAGATTTAAGCAGGTGTAAAGAATGGTGCATCTGACTTATGTTATGTTAAGGTACTCTGAGTTTTGCAAAATGTGGAAGATGATGATTTATGTGTATTTCCAAGAGAAATAGCAACCCATGTTTTCATCTGCAACAACTAAATCCTTAAATGGAACTAATGATTGACAGTTATTTCTTGATTGTACAAATATATTTACTTTGTCTGGTAGGGTTCTAGCTTTCAATATTATCCCCTGAATTATATTATTATTATTATTATTATTATTCCAAGACAACTCAATTCAATGTTTTTGTTCAATCAAATGTCCTTTATCAAGTTAGAATAGATTAAGGGAAATACAATTATTGGTAGTCCCTGCCTAATGCTTTAGTGTTTACTGTAGAAGATGTGCCAATAAGCAAATTGCTAGCTACCACTGCACCAGGTTTACTTTAAGGGAAACATTCATTTCTCAATATTATTAATAATATGTTTGCTTATACCCTAAATTGAATAAATATGCATATGCGAGTTGTGAAAAATAAAACTAAATGTAAAAATCCCCACTTCTTAATCCTACAACTGGGTACCTCCATTTTGTTTCGCTGTCAATCATTGCTTTAAGCTTTTCCTTTTCCTTTGCACCTGGCAGTCAGCATAGAGAACCCATACAGAGAAGAAATGAAGCAATGGGGTTTATGTGGAAAATGTGTTCTGAAAAGGGGTCTAAAGTACTAAAAATTGGGCAACTTTCTTGGAAACCAGTGGAACCAGCAGACACATTACTTTGGTGAATCCGCTCCTTTTCCACAATTGCACCACTTTTCATAACACACACTCCTTATGCATAACCCCCAATGTTTCTATATCTCTGAACTGAATTGTGATGTCACTGGCTAAATTTTTTTTTATTTTATTCTTTATTTATTCAAAGACATGACACTACATCCAATACACACATGTCAGAAAGCAATTGCAAATAATCAGACCACCCCACAATCACAGTAACAATAGGTATGAACAAAAAAAAAAGCCCATAGAAACAAAACAGTATAAAGTTCAAATATTGCAAACATTAAATTCGGTCACGACTGTGGAGTAGAAAGAGATCTCGTGTCCGTTCCAGGAATATGTGCCCGCCCTGGTGTTTCATATAAAAGATAAAACATGAAATATGAAATAGTAATGCGAGCAAGTACCAAAATTAATAGGAATATCTCCCGGTTTATGAATGCGTCCCGTTTGCGATGCCCATAGAACCAGTTCGTAAACAAATTTGCTTCGTCTTCCCATTTCAATTGCATTAGCCTGCCCACATTATATACTTATGTATTGCAAACAAGAGAGAGAAAAAGTAAAAGTAGAGATGGCACTGGCTAAATCTTATAAAACAAATATGAAAGAAAACACAGCATCACATGAAAACAAGTCAATAATAGGTTGCAGATGGTTTTTCAATGTTTAATCCAATTGTGTACATTTCCAGAGAAGTGACAGTTCCCCTTTAAAGCACTCATATACACGTGGTGTTTTGAAACGAGTTTCATGTGATCTGTTAGTCCTGGTCTTTTTTTAAATGTAAGGCAGCAGAGAAATGGTCCGATATTTTGGTTGGAAATAAGGACAGTTCTATCAGATGAAAATTCAAATTGGTAGGTATAGTAACCTAGAGTTTGGCAGGGCCCTTTCTGCGCCTCATTAGGACAAAAATAAAGCCGTGTTGCCAACTTTGGTAGGTTTCATTTATTACAGCATAAATTGTTCAAACCATTATTGGTTTATTCTCAAATCTTTATCAGGTAATTTTTAAAATTTTTAATATGTTTTTTTTTTTTTTTTTAGTATCAGGAATAAATTTTTCTATATTTTTGGTAGCAAATCACAGCATTTAATTGACTGTAGAACATGTACTTTATACTTCAATCATGGTGTATGAGTGTTGCTTAAAGCTAAATCTGAAACATATAATGTACATTTTACCACAGAATGCATGCTTTTCATAATAAAGTTTATGTGCGACGCTATTTATACAGGAACCTGAAGAAGATTCTCTCCCTCAAAAGAAGTGGCCTACAGTGGATGCTAGCTATTATGGTGGACGTGGTGTTGGTGGCATCAAAAGAATGGAGGTCAGTGATTTTTTTTTTTCCATGATAAAGAAACAATCAAGTAGAGACAAATTAAGAGAAGAGATAACACAAATATTTTTTATTTTCGTTTTTTTTTATTATAAGATCACGATATTTATTATATTTATGACATAATCACTGTATAGATTATACCAAGTCCCCTTTCCTGGGGTGACGTCACAAGCCTGCACGGCAAACTTCACAGTTGACTGAACAAATATAGTGCCACATCGGCTCGGTACCAACGAATATAGTGGCACATGGACTCAGTACCAACCCTTGTGCCATTATGGTATACACTAGCACCTTCTGACTAACTAGGTTCATTCACTTGTGACGTCAGGATGAGCAGCCAAAGTAAGTGAAAAGTGCTCCTTAAAAGCTAAAGAGTCATTAGTGTAGTAGATCAATTTTTTTACAATTCCCTTAAAGAACATAGAGTTTACTGTTAAAGGAACACTATAGTCACCCAGACCACTTCAGCTCAATGAAGTGGTCTGGGTGCCAGGTCCCTCAGGTTTTAACCCTTCACATGTAAACATAGCAGTTTCCTGACAGCAGCTAGAGGTGCTTCTGCGACGTTGGATGCGAAATTCGCATCCAGCGTGCAGAACGTCCATAGGAAAGCATTGAGAAATGCTTTCCTATGGACTGTTTGAATGCGCGTGCGGCTCTTGCCGCGCATGCGCATTCCGCTCTACTCGGGAGCTGATGTCGGTGGGGGAGGAGAAGTCAGCAGCGCAGAGGGAGCCCTGTGCTAGATTAAGGTAAGTAGCTGAAGGGGTTTTAACCCCTTTAGCCCAGCGGGAGGGGGACCCTGAGGGTGAGGGTCCCCCAAGGATGCTATAGTTTTCCTGACACTATAGTGATCCTTTAATTCAAAATTGTATAATCTGTTTCACATTCTTCTTGACGTCTCGCATTCTTCTTGAAGTATAAGTTTAATAAGACACAGTGCTTCACAGTGTTTGAAAGCAGTTTTAGAAGCATGAAACTCATCCATATGACATAATTTTTTAATACAGTCATAGTTCTGAGAGAATGCACTTTGTGTGCTCCATCTCAACGGCCGAAGGAGATGAAAAAAAACAAGCTGTTTCTGTTCATCTTATATTGGGATCTTTGTTTAAATGTTATGGAACAAATTAGAGCTGCAATTAATCTTAGCATGAGATGAACCAGCTGTAATAAAGAAATCCTGGAGAGTTGTGCACTACAATAAAGACCCAATTGTCAGAATAGTATTTCAAAGGCTAAATGTGGGTCAAAGATGGGGACATTTGAAAATATATATAAATTCCTAATAGCTAAAATTAAAGTGTGCAAGGGAAATTGGTATTTTGTTTTGCAATGATTAACTGCAGTGAAGATGGGTATTGTATTAACCCTATATTTTTTGTTTAGTAATGATATATTATTGAGTATTGCTGTGCTCATCAGAAGTAAACATTGCCTAATTCTCTGTACTTTTGTGTAGAATTAGGGATTATTCTAGCCTCGGTGAGGGAATAATCTACATTTTATTAAAGACAGGAGGTGAATATTTGCTTTACCTTCTTTACTGAAACCTCCAGCAGCAAAGAAATAGTTAACAGAACTATTCAAAACAACCAATCAGAACAAAACATCAGTAGTATAAAACCACTTAGGCAGGCCCTTCCACTTCCTCTTGCTTTGATGAGGTCAAGCAGGAGAGCAAGGAAACCGATTCCACCTTGTACCATGCACATCCAGAGAAATCATCAAACACAGAGGGAAAATAGATTACTCTGCAAGAAAAAAAGAAAACATCATGAAAGTAAACTGTCAAGGCAAGATGTCATATCCATACAATATCACTTGCACGTCATAATACATGATGAATAAACAAAGTCTACAGATCTTATGAAGACCTTGTATCTTGTATGTACCTAAACTAAAAAAAAGACATTGACAAAACATAATTACAACACAAACATGATGAATAAAACGCACACGGACAATCATCACTGTATAATAGAAATAACCTTTATTATGTAAAACCATGCATTCACAAAACATAACCATATACCCAATTAATAATAATAGAATAAGACCCAATTCCAGGGAGGGAACGTAAAAGGGGGGGAAATATTCGCCTCCTGTCTTTAATAAAATTTAGATTATCCCCTCACCGAGGCTAGAATAATCCCTAATTTTATGGCAGGACAGGAGGCTTCATATTTGCAATTTTAACGCCCAAATATTATAAACCAGAAGCAATATGAGATAGAGGACTGAAATAAAAGGAAGATGGAAAACCGATTCCCTAGACCAAGCAGCGGTGTAGAGAAAATCCAGAAGGGACCCAACGGCTTTCAAAGTTGTTGAGGTGGCAGTACCCCGAACCAAATGTGTCCCAGAGGAACTCTCAAGGTCAGCCTATGAGAGGATCCACCAAATCCAACGAGCAAGCGAAGATGCAGAAACAGTCCTAAACGGTCGTATGCAGAAATCAACAGCTGTCCATATGAAGATGGACAAAAGAACGAGATCCTGGATCTACATGGTCACGTACAACCTGCCAACAGAGCCGTGGCCTATCCGAAGGATAGGGTTATGACACAGAAGACGAATAGAAATCGTATTTGTGTGGAGCAGAAGCCGACGCACTAAACAGTGAGAAGGAAAAAGACACTACGTCAACACCACGAACATCAGAACGCGATGAAACGTACAAGACATACTGGGGGAACCATTAAGCGGAAAAACTGTCACAAGAACAAGTCCTTGTCATCAGGCCATTCCTCAAGGAAACGCAGGACACAGGATACAACTTGAATTGAGGAATAGCGAGAGATAGTGCTCCGGTAAGGTATACCCCTCTTGGAAGACTGCAGACCAAGAGATCCTTACCAATGCCAGAATCTTGAGAACGCACATGAGCCGTCGAACTAGCTGACCTAGGACGTAAATGGCCCCATACGAACTTACCCTGAGAGGGCAATTCAGCCAGACAATGAGGACAGCCATGATAAAAACCGCCACAGGGATCCAAACATCTCTCCAGACATCATCGCTGTGTCTCGTTCTGTGTCCCTGACCTCGGCAAGTAGTTTGACTATTCTCCGGTACGTTAAGTCCGGCCATTCTAAGGTCCGGTTAGACGTTATCCTTAATTCTAGGTGTGATACTATTCTGCATGCTGCATCAAATATAATCCTGACAGGTTGAATCAATACATCTCTATGAGGTAAGTTTGTTGTCTCCATGCAGAGGGTGGTGACACTGAATGCCAGTCCAGGACATCCCCAGGAAGCACCTCTAGCAGCCATATGAGGAGTGGCCAGAGGAGGTATACCTAGGCTGTAATGTAAACCCTGCATTTTCTCTGAAAAGACAGTGTTTACTGCAAGAAGCCTGAAGGGAATTATTCTACTTACAGATCAAATAAAATAAGCTGTAGTTGTTCTGGTGACTATAGTGTCCCATTAATGTTGGCAATGCACATACTGTAAATTAAATGATTGTATTTCCAATGGCATCACAGGCTGTTGTTGAAGCCTGACATAAATACTAATGGGTGGGTATATCTCTCCTACTTTGTTGCTATCATTGCAGCTTATGTTACTTTGCAAGATCAAATTATGTAATTCAGAGAACTGAGCAGACCTCGTGCATAGAAACAACTTTTTCTCCTTGAGTAACAATTAGTTCTGGAACAGAGAGGAAAGTACGCAGAGGTTATGATAAAATTATTTGTTTTCCATTGCAAAGCAATGCAAACTGTAGTCAATCTAATTTATTCGGTTGTAAGAGCTTCAAAATAACTTGAGTCAGTATCGTTTTATATTGCTGTTTATGTTTGTTTATGTTTTGACAACACTGCATTGAAAAAGTAAAAATGCCTTAAAAGTTATATGTTTTATTCCGATCACATCTTAGTTTTAGTTCTTTACACATGAGCATTTTTTTTTTTTTTTTTACAAATTTGACTTGCATTTTTATTTATTTCACAATTTTATATACAGGGGTCTAATGAATAAACGGTAACTTAAGATTTTGTGAAATTCAGATGAAACCTAACCTATGCCTCTATTTAATATTCTTGGATAAGCTTTTCAAATTATTTTATATTTAAATAAATAAATAAATAATAATATATAAATATATAATAAATAATATATTTAAATACGTATTGAAATTAAAAGCATGTCTAAAATATTAAATTGTGGCCCTAGTTGGAAACAAACCCCCCAAAAAATCTACCCCTTACGTCAACTATAGATTTTATTACTCAACTACTTTAGTTATATTAGTAAGTCGGTTCTCAGGTTACTACAACTCGTTTTGATGAATAGGTCACCCAATAGAAGTAAATACAAATTAATGTTAAACATCCACACTGATTGTGATGCCATGAGTTCAGTGGATAAATATGTATTATGTAGGTACGTTGGGGAGATAAAGGGTCTACTGAAGAAGGTGCAAGATTAGAGAAAGCCAAAAATGCTGTGATAACAATGCCAGAAGAAGAAGAGCAACCAACGAACCCCAAACCTCCGAAACCTAAGCCTACCTCACCAGTTTATCAAACCAAATGGTACACTCCAATCAAGGTAAGTGTCAGGGTAATTCTATGGCAAAGTAGCACCAATTACAGTGTATATATATATATCATACAGCAGCTCTGTGTTCTCTTGTTCTCTTATAAAAGTAGTAAGGCTTGTTGCAAAAGTGCCTATGTATTATATCATGCCACTTATCTAGAATAGTAATTACACATCTAAGGAGGTTTATTAAAGAGAAAATATAGTCATCAAAATAACTTTAACTTAATGAAGCAGTTTTAGTTTATAGATCATGCCTTTGAAGTCTCTGAAGTCTCACTGCTTAATTATCTGCCATTTAGGAGTTACATTACTTTTGTTTCTGTCCACGCAGCCCTCCCCTAACTGTGATTCACACAGCCTGCATAAAAACATGTTTTTTTATTTTCGATCAGATGTTAGCTTGCTTTGGAATTTTTTATTTCCTGCTCCGTAAATTAAACTTTAATCACACACAGGGGTTAAAAAAAAAAAATATATATATATTTTTTTTTTATCTTTACAGGAAGTGTTTAGGAAGGCTGTGTAAGTCACATGCATGGGGGGTATCAACAAAGTGATTTAACTCCTAAATGGCAGAGCATTAAGCAGTGAGACTGCAGGGGCAATATTTATACACCAAGACTGCTTCATTAAGCTAGTTGTTTTGATGACTATAGTGTCCCTTTAACTAACTAAGTTGCATAGAGTTGACCACCAGCTCCCGAAACAGAACATTTGGAAAATTACTCATATCATTTTTTTTTTCCAAGCTTCGCTCTTTTGACCTGTATTTCACAAATTGTTTGTCAACTTACAATAACTTATTGTTTAGTGAATATCAAATATCCAGAATAAAATGCTTGAGTGAGCATTATTAATTTGCTTTTAACATAGTCTGCAACCAGTATTTTTATGTCTACTAATCTGGAAAACTTAGTGTCATTATTAATAAACAAAACAGACATACTATTATTTTAAACCTATAAGAACATTACCACCATTATCATCCGGCCTGTTACCCTTTGGTATTTCTATCACAAGGAACTCATGTTCATTTTATATAACTTGATATAGATGATATGCAAAGCTGGCAGGGCACAATTTGTCATCAAATTTAAATCTCATTCTATGCCATTAAGCCACTTGTGTATAGCTGGAATTAGCATGTTCACACGCAGTCGCATTGAAAAAATCCTAGTTCTCTTTTGTGCATGCAGGGTTATGAGAAAGAGATATGTATTCAGGTGTCATGAGAACACTATATAGAACAAGCAGACATGAATATAGCTTGTACTTACCTGTTCCATACGTCTCAATCCAGTGAATAATTTAATTGTACTTACTCTGGTGTGTAAAACAGCGCTACAGAATTTGCTGGCACTTTATAAATAATAAAATAATAATAAAAATGGGCATGCCAACAACTCAAAGTTCCCCACATGAATGTATGTATTTGAAGGTTTTCCAACTAACCATACAGCATGCATAGGTAGACAAGTTTTATAATAACACATACCATCTATGAATTTTTAATAGATTAAGAAAAAAATATATTTTGCTGCTTATTTACATATAAAATGTTGTATTCATAAGGTATTTAAAAATCTTATATACATTTAAAAACAGAGCAGAATATTTCTATAATAACATTGCCTCTCTTCTAACAAGGGCCGACTTGATGCACTATGGGCCTTGTTGCGACGACAATATGATAGAGTTTCTTTGATGCGACCTCAGCAAGGAGATGAGGTAAGATTAACTAAACAATGTTCATTCATTCTGTGCTCTGTCTGAAACCAATCCATCTCTAGAAACAAAGCCTGATATTTCATGAGTATATGTAGAGATACCTGACTTTATACATGCTTTGTATTCACCAATATGTTTGCCATATCATCTGTTACACTTTATTTGTTGGTGAAACTGACATTATAATTGTATATGTCATAGCACACAGTTGTTGGAGAAAAGAAAGTATACAAGATACACAGGTTAAGATTTATCAAGTGGAAAAAAGGTGCTAGACTGGGGCTAAGTGCTAAACAGGCCCGGACTGTCCATTTGGAAAATGCCCGGTGGGCCGCGATGGCCATGGGCTGAAGCCGACAGGGGAAATCAAGGGATCTTCCCGGGTCAGCCCCTAAGGGTTGGTGTAACAAAGTGTGTAGTGGAACCAGCGCTTATAGTTTTTTAATACAAAATATATCTCTCTTAATCAATCAATTAAAACAGCTGCTAAACATTCAAGTGATCCCTTGCAATATCACAAATGCAGAATAAAAACAAAATAAGAATGTAGCGCTTATATATCAGGAATTAATCACCTTTTGGGACTGTTAAGGAGTAGGATTCCCCTGACAAGCCAACGAATAGGTGTCTATAAGAAATAATCACATATAGTGTAGATCATACACAGTAAAGCAATCTATATTAATTATATAATGTACACACTCACAAACAGAGAGCTACGGACCCAGCTCTGGTTTGAATTGTCTCTGGGTCCGTACAGGCGACCCACCCCTTTTTTCAATCTAATTATGAAGTCTGTAAGAAAAATAGAGGTACAGCCGATTGCGCAGTATTGCTACAAAATGTTGCAGAAAGTGTAGTACAATGATCCCAAATGGGTACTCACAAGTGTGGAGTCATACTATAATGACTCAATTTTCCAGCATTGTGCAGATTAGGGACTGCACTCCCTGTTGAATTTGACGGTAACGGGAACCAGGATCAGTTGAAACAAAATATAAAATTTATTGATATAATATAATATACAAAATAAAAAAGCCTCAATGAGGCTTTTTTATTTTGTATATTATATTATATCAATATAATATATTATATAAATATCAATGAGGCTTTTTTATTTTGTATATTATATTATATCAATAAATTTTATATTTTGTTTCAACTGATCCTGGTTCCCGTTACCGTCAAATTCAACAGGGAGTGCAGTCCCTAATCTGCACAATGCTGGAAAATTGAGTCATTATAGTATGACTCCACACTTGTGAGTACCCATTTGGGATCATTGTACTACACTTTCTGCAATATTTTGTAGCAATACTGCGCAATCGGCTGTACCTCTATTTTTCTTACAGACTTCATAATTAGATTGAAAAAAGGGGTGGGTCGCCTGTACGGACCCAGAGACAATTCAAACCAGAGCTGGGTCCATAGCTCTCTGTTTGTGAGTGTGTACACTATATAATTAATATAGATTGCTTTAATATGTATGATCTACACTATATGTGATTATTTCTTATAGACACCTATTCGTTGGCTTGTCAGGGGAATCCTACTCCTTAACAGTCCCAAAAGGTGATTGATTCCTGATATATAAGCGCTACATTCTTATTTTGTTCCTAAGGGTTGGTGCTGCCTGACCTCCAGCCCATAGAGGGAGCTCTGTGGCTGGCAAAGAGAGCAAAGATCTCTCTCACCAGCCTCCACACTCATTATCCAGCATAGCAGCAGGTTCAGTGCACATGGTGTACACCTGCAGGGGTGTGGACAATACACTTCATCCACTGGATAACCAGGGGAAATGATTCCTCCTCGGCTCACCTTCCTGTCAAGGCTCAAGGTAAGGAAGAGGGATGGGGGAATAAACAAAATAGACATTTAAGTTTTTTTGCCCCCTCTCAGCCAGCAGCCAAATGCCCCACTCTCTACTAGCAGCCCCCTGCCACATGCTCTGTCAGCTGCTCCCACTCACAGCCAGCAGCCCCTGCCCAACTCACACCCAACAGCCCCCTGCCCAACTCACAGCCAGCAGCCCCCTGCCCCCCTCCCAGCCAGTAGCCCCATGCCCAACTCACAGCCAGCAGCCCATTGCCCCATGCCCAACTCACAGCCAGTAGCCCCATGCCCAACTCACAGTCAGCAGCCCCATGCCCAACTCACAGCCAGCAGCCCCATGCCCAACTCACAGTCAGCAGCCCCCTGCCCTCTACTAGCAGCCCCCTGCCACATGATCTGTCAGCTGCTCCCACTCACAGCCAGAAGCCCCTGCCCAACTCACACCCAACAGCCCCTTGCCCAACTCACAGCCAGCAGCCCCCTGCCCCCATCCCAGCCAGTAGCCCCATGCCCAACTCACAGCCAGCAGCCCATTGCCCCATGCCCAACTCACGGCCAGCAGCCCCATGCCCAACTCACAGTCAGCAGCCCCCTGCCCCCTCTCTACTAGCAGCCCCCTGCCACATGCTCTGTCAGCTGCTCCCACTCACAGCCAGCAGCCCCTGCCCAACTCACACCCAGCAGCCACCTGCCCCACTTGGTCAGCCTCCTTTGCCCCCTCTCAGCCAGCAGCCCCTTGTCCCCCTTCTCAGCCAGCAGCCCCTTGTCCCCCCTCTCAGCCAGCAGCCCTCTGGCCCCTTCTCAGTCCGCAACCTCTGCCCCCTCAGCCAGCAGCCCCCTGTCCCCCCTCTCAGCCAGCAGCCCCCCATGACCCCTCTCAGCCAGCTGCCCCCGGCCCCCCCTCTCAGCCAGCAGCCCCCTCTTAACCAGCAGCCCACTGCCTCCCCTCTCGGCCAGCAGTCCCCTGCCCCCCTCTCAGCCAGCAACCCCTGCCCCCGCTCTTAGCCAGCAGTCCACTGCCTCACTCTTAGCCAGCAGCCCCCTTCCCCTATTCTTAGTCAGCAGCCCCTGTCCCCCTCTCAGCCAGCAACCCCTGCCCCCTATCAGCCAGCAGCCCCTGCACTCACTGTAAGCCAGCAGCCCCCTGTTCCCACTCTCAGTCAGCAGCCCACTGTTCCCCCCTCTCAGTCAGCAGCTCCATGTCCCCTCTTGCACCCAGCAGCTCCATGTCCCATCTCACACCCAGCAGCCCATGTCCCCTCTCACACCTAGCAACCCCTGTCTCCCCCTCACACCATGCAGCCCCACGTTCCCCTCACACCCTGCAGCCCCACGTCCCCTCTCACACAGCAGCCCCACGTCCCCTCTCACACAGCAGCCCCACGTCCCTTCTCACACCGAGCAGCCCCATGTCCCCTCTCACACCGAGCAGCCCCACGTCCCTTCTCACACCGAGCAGCCCCACGTCCCCTCTCACACAGCAGCCCCACATCCCCTCTCACACCCAGTAGCCCAACGTCCCTTCTCACACCGAGCAGCCCCACGTCCCCTCTCACACCCAGCAGCCCCACGTCCCTTCTCACACCGAGCAGCCCCACATTCCCTCTCACACCCAGCAGCCCCACATTCCCTCTCACACCCTGCGGCCCTATGTCCCCCTGTCACACCCTGCGGCCTCATGTCCCCCTGTCACACCCTGCAGCTCCATGTCCCCTTCTTACACCCTGCAGCCCCATGTTCCCCTCTCACATTCTAGATCTCTTATCCCCCTGACACAACATTTCCTATTCTCTCTCCCACACACATCCTCTATTTACCCACACTACAAGTGGGCAGCCCTGATGGGCATTAAACAGATATGCCCACTTTAGAGAGGCAATCAGGTAATTGGTGATGATACAAAATGCACCCTCTCGGGCCGCGGCCCTCTTAGCACTGCTCCGCCTTTAAATGCCCGGGCTGAATATTTGTTCCACTCCGGCCCTGGTGCTAAATAATGGCTTGTCTCATAGATACCAACAGAATATTCCTCAACATTTTTAATTTAGAATAGCAACTGTTTTGCCTTGATAAATCACTCATAAAAGGTAATGAGATAGATAGAATAGAGTCTAGCATGGTGGGGAAGTAGATTAGAACTTATTAAGCACATATAACATGGGAAACATATGATGCTTAGTCAAGTAATGAAGAAAATATTAACGTCATAACGCAGATGATTAAAATACTGGTGTAAGAATATGGCTAGCAAGCTGTGTTTCTGGATCACCGTTTATATTAAAACTGCTTGCCAGTTTGTCCACTATATCCTCATTTCTTCTTTTTTTTCCCCAATTAATAGTTTGTCCATGTATCCAAACAGGAAATAGAAGGAACAGCTTCAATTGTGTAGCACATGGGAATTGAAAATTAAAATAATGTTATGTATACATAAAAATTATTATTGATCTAAAGATAGATAAACTTGCAAGAGGGAGAGAAAAATAAGGAGGAAAAAAATGGGGATGGGAAAAATGAAAAATGTTTTTTTTTTCCCCCCAGATTTACAAGGGGATCTTTTAAAACAAATTTCCTGGTTTTTGTATGCTAAATAATGCATTTTGTTGCTACAAGCACCATGACGACTTCACTGATTTGAAGTGGTTATGGTGCCTGGAGTCTGTATGCTTTTCATTTTGCTATGAAACTGTGCACATCCTGAGTTTAACTCCTTTGCAGCTGGAGGTGTAACTCCACCTCAGCTAACATCATTGGGGCATCTTTAGCCAGCCCAGAACAATAGTTCCTAGCTGGCTAATATCAATTGTGCATACTGGATGTCGTCTTCAGGTTGTTGATGATAGGCATCCAATGGCGGCATTCCGCCCTCTGAGCCACCAATGTCCTTCCTTAGCCTGTGCTCCCCCTACTTCCTTTCTCCAGCAGCTTGGGGTTGACATTAGTGGAGGAGGATCGAGCTGCGGGACAAACTGCTGGAATAGACATATGTGTATGGTAATTTTTTTAATTTATTTTTGGTAAACTTTGACCGGTGGAACCAGGATAGGAAAGGTTAAACTGCATTTTAGTTATAGTAACCCTTTAAGACTTTTAGGCTGGTTTCTTAATGACAGGTTAATATTCTTGGGTTTAGGTTCATAGCTAACTATGTATTTTTTATCTCCAAACCCATGAAATCTACCCTAAGACCAACTGTTCACTTACTGCCTAATATATCCCATTTTTTGACAGGTGCCAATTTACGATATAATCAATGTTACTCACTTCACCTGTCAGTGGTTTTAATGCTGTGGCTAATCAGTGTATATTGTTCCCATTCAGGTTTCTAAGTAGCAAAGGATTAGCTAAAATATCCCAGCTGTAACTGGCAGATATTGAGAATATTGAGAACACAGTGTAAGATTTTGCTGCATATACCAGCTCATTCTCAAACCTGCAGCAAGTACCTGTCCACAAGCCAGTTTCTGACATCTGCTGTACATTCATGCTGCATACATTTGGTTATCTACAAGTTGTTCTTAGAGGCCAGGTTAACCGTTGATGTTAGATATTCACCTGAATTCCACCTGTGTGGTTGATTCCCAATACAGCATTCATCAATCACTCAAACATTATGCATTAATCAAACAATCACTTCATATAAATATGTTTGGATACCTATTATCATATGGCGCGCATACAGCAGCAATCAATCACACGGCATCTATTAACTACTCATATAACATACATCAGTTAGAAAAGAGCATTTCAAATTCATTCAAAGATCACCGCGTCTCTTTTGTATGCAATAATGCAAATGCACTGGAAGAGAGCCGATTGGGAAGAAGGTAAAACAGAAAAGCATAGATTTAATCAGACAGGGCAGTGTTAAAATAGAGCGTATTTCCATTGGCTTACCAACAGGCAGTATGGATTGAAGGGCAAATCCTAAGGAAGGGGATAGAATAAAAGATGGGCATTTAGGTTACATAGACTCAGCCTGCCAAATCCTAGGTCAAGGCTAGGGTATGCAGATGTTTTTGCACTACATCTCCTTAATACCGATGTAGTCCACAACATCTCGATTGCCGAAGGTTGCCTTCCCCTGCCCTAGGTGCGGACCATAAAAAAGAAAGAAAATAAAACCTTGCTAATCTAAGTTCACAAGGTCTGTTTTTTTACAGCTGATTAAAATGTGCTTGTATATTTCCCAGTTATACTTAAAAACTATTAAATTATTTTCCTTCGGCATTTACAAAAGTGATTAAAGCCAAGGAGAAATTATACAATTCTTAATATCTTGAAAGCCAAGAAATTAACAGAAATTTGAATAATCAAACAGTGAATAATTAGCAAACGTAAAAAAAAACATAATACTATTTTCTCCGTACTGACCTTTGTTGATATACATATGACATGTGAAATGATAGACTGATTCATGGTAATGGGTCGTGTGTGTATATAATTTTATATATTTTCTAGACAGTCTACAAATATACATCTCTGTTTGTATCTCCACTAATCCTCTACTGTATGTTTACCACAATATAGAACTTTTGGTATCTGTCACGAGATTCACAATAAATAATGCCCTTGTATGCAAATACAGCCATATGTATTGCGGAATGCTGAGAACCATGGCTGTCAAAACTATTCTTTTTTTGAACTAAAACATGCTCTTTGTAGACTTTGCAGACTGTTGCGCGTACGCCTCAATAGCAGCGTGTATATTGGGAGCATTCACAATACAATGCGCACTTGAAAGGGAGACTGTAGGATCTGTCATGCTTTGGCAGAGTGTAGAAAAGAAGTGATCTGGCAACATTTCAAATGCTTGGAGATAGTATCTAGCTTAACACTGATGGATAAAACATAAAAATAAAATCCTACTCTTCAGGGTGTCACCCACACAATGACAGCGATATCAGGGTCTGTCTATCAGAAAGGCTGCTTTAAATCCCAAGTAGCTCTCTTTGTGTGTCGTATTATCAAAAGATATTATAGTGCGTCTTCATTATCTGAATTCTGCACACAAACAAAAAATCTAAATGTATTATGCTATTTATAAAAATAATTAAAGAACGACAGTGCTTTTTGAAGTTTGAAGATGATGTATGAAATGTAATGACAGATAAAGTGCAGTTGGCGTTCTGTTATCGGAGTTGCATGCTTTCCGTACTTTTCTCCGCTCTTCTGCTCGTTTGTATCCAGTGTGGCCCAGTGTTTAAGAAGACCGCACACATTCACTTCAGAAATAAGGTTTGGTCTTTGAAAGTGGTTGGAATTCCTGGGAGTCATACATTTTTCAGCTGGCAAACCACAAGGTTATAGAAGCTGATACAGGTGCAAACTAGCAGGTTGTCTATGACATCTGTTCAGAGAAGCGGCGTGGGTCTTCACCAGCCTGCAGCGAGGCTGCTGGATTGTCAGCAGATGTAGTTAAGAGTGGCAGAACAGTTTTGGTCTCACACTTGCTGCCTGGGGGGCTTAAACACCAAAGGTAAAGAGGGGGTGGACACAGCTGCACTCCCAAACTTGCCTAAGGCACAAATAAAGAGATCTAATATAGTTTGACTCTGTTGTGGTGAGGAGACTAGGACGGAAAGCCACTTCAGAGGCAACTTAGTGCAACAACATCTGCCGCCAAGTTTCCAGGGAGTGACAGGGGACAGCAGGTACAGATCGAACTCCCAACGTAAACAGCCTCCATTAAGCCATGAACTCTTTTGATGGGCTTCCATCAAACATGCTGGAGTCCGCAGCAGGAGTGTGTATTGTTTTCAAAGCGGTATTTTGTTTCAAGCACTAACAAGGTAATTTATAAATGATGCATTACCGGGAACTTTACCTTATGAAAACGTGATTGAGGTAGAACAGAGTATTATAAAGTAAGAAACTAATTCAACGCCGCTGTCATGATAAGTCCCTCAAGAGCTATTCTACTCTGTTTGAGGTCACATTAACCTTCAAGGTTTATTATTATGATAAACTACTACTTGCACAAGTGCGTGTTCATCAAAAGGTGACATACTTTGCTAATTACCAATTTCCAGATGTGTTATTTTATTTTTTATTGATTTTATTAAGAAATGTCATATATATCTTAAAGATAAGATGGGCTGAAATTAAGATATACATTGCAATTCATAAGAATTTGTCTTCTTCTACAATCAGCATACTCGCCAAGCTCTTAGTAGATCTCATGCTCAGAGAGTATGCATGTTTAACTGTTATGATTAATTTTTTAATTCTGCAAAAAGCTGTGCATTTTACAGAAGGAATCAAAAAAGATCCAAAGAAAAAATATAGTTTAAGACTAATTTGCAATCAAAGTTGTATTCTATGCAGCATTATCTCCTGCCACTGACCATAAATACTGACCATAAACATAGGAATAAACAAATGCTTTAAAATAAAGCATTCATGGAAATAGGAAAAGTAAAAATCCGTAGGTGTCTACAATGTCTGTGAAAATAAAAAAATAAACATATGCCATTCTTGCAATCAGTGATCACTGTAATTTATCAAGTTTTGAATCTTTCAAAACGTGTGTGTCTGTGTACAGTAGATAATCAGTTCTGTTTCAAATATACTTTCACAACTATAATAGATAGCAGCACCATTTGTTACTGTCTACAATAAAACATTTTGATTACATTAATGAGAGTTTGGTTTGCTGGGGGAGGCAGAAATGAATGCCATTTTTGAGATCCAAAGTATCCAAACTTTGCCGCAGATGTGTTTAGTATTGCGTAGGGAAATGGAAATCTATTACATTTTTTTTAGATTTTAAATTATGATTGGAATACTTTCCTAAAAAAAAAAAATGATTTATTTTATTTCCAGTGTCTGGCTATGGTTTCCTTGGCCCGTTGCATTATATGTGTAATCTGGATTTACAACAATATTGTCTATACCAATATGGTGTCTTAAATTGACTTTGATCAATTGTTCAAGGTGTTATTCCCTCTGTTTACTACTACTAAAAACAGATACACAAACAAAACATACATAATAGAAGAAATTTAATAAGCTATGGTTTTGCGTTGGGGGGAATGGTATACATTTGATTAATAGGCTCTTACCATGCATACAGACATACACATTGATTTATACTGATGATCTTATTGTGCATATATACAAGCCGAGTCCGTACAGATGTTTAAACAGCAACTAGATGCATACTTGCAAAAACAGCATATGTAATGATATACATTTTCAACTGTAGGGTATTAGCTTCTTGATCTAAGGATTAATGTGACTGCCATTCTGGGGTCAAGAGGGAATTTTTTAACTAGTTTGGATCTTCTTTTGGATCAACAGCAAAAAACAAATGTGAGGAAGGCTGAACTTGATGGACACGTCTCTTTTCAGCCTATGTAACTATGAGACTTTGCAGTTCAAGAATTTAAAAAAATATATATATTTATTTTTCTTGTGCACAGGTTAACAAAACATCTTACAATGCCACAACAGCATATGTAAGCACAGCATTATCACAGTAATTCACAGATATGGCATTGAAGTAGTGTCACATTTTTAAGGTGTAGGCAATATAAACAAGCAAAGCTAGCTATGTCAGGGGATTATCAACCTTAAATATTAAAATTAACAGTCTATACTAACTGACATTAGGCTTAGGTGAAATCATATGATTAAAGAATGGAATCAAGTTAAATCTCTAAGTAGAGTGGGTGTCCCAGGAGGCTCCCTCTAGTTCTACCATAAGGAACAGGGAGTTTAACCCCTTAAGGACACACGACATGTGTGACATGTCATGATTCCCTTTTATTCCAGAAGTTTGGTCCTTAAGGGGTTAAGCTAGAAAAATCAAGCAAAATAGCCTAGGTAGGCTTCAGCCAATAAGACAGCGTGTGGTAACAGAATATTAAAACAAAACTGAGACTCAGATGTCCCTTAAATGCTGTGTGTAGGAGAAGGAACATTAATTGAGAGAAGGCCCTGGCATTCATGGCTCATAGATTCAGTCAGCAGATGCCAGTCACGGGCACCACACAGTCCTGCTGCTTAGCCCGGTGCTTCAAACCTCTGGGCACCGGTTTTGTCATGTGGAACTGGTCAGTCCCATGGGTATGAGTTCCCAGGAGCATTGGAGACCCTCGGCGAGGTGCAGCATTAGGTCCCTTGGGCATCCATCTCTGCTTTTGCTTGTGCTGGTGTGGTGCCTGGGCCCGGTTCGCCTTCCCCGTGAGACCCTCTTCCTTGCGAAAGCCACAGATGTTTTCTTGTGTGGAGGGTGCCGTTCAGTTATGGGGCTGCTTGTCTGCGGTGGGGCATGTTGCAGTGCCCAGCTCTCCAGCTTTAGCCCAAATGCCGTGAAGACAGCCTCTAGCTTGGTCTGAAGCTCAGTGTTGAGATCCTGGCTGCGGGGGAGGCACATGGTGTCTGCCATTACTGGTGTGTCAGCAGCTGAGTTAGCCGTCTCTCCCGCCCGGTGCACACAAGGCCGCATGCTGTCGCAAGTGTGGCTCTACAGCTCTCAACGGGTCACCGACCCCTGCAACCGGGTTATATTAAAGACAACAGAAATTGTTAGTTATTTAGTGCAAGGAGTTGATATTGTTTTAACTGTCTTATCTATCACCTAATTATTTAATTGGTTTATAATAATATGAAAGCAGTATTTTTATGTTATTTGACTATTACTTTAACATTTACTGCTATAAATAGCAATAACGAGTAAAACTAGGTTAGACCCGGAGCACAATGTGGCCTGTATGTATAATTACCAGACTTGTACAACCTCAGCAGACTGTCCTTTTGACATGTCTCACGTTAGTGCTTTGTACCTCATTAGTCTGTTTTTTTGGATAGAACCAGTTACCCTAAAGAAATGGCACACGGGATCTGACAGTTTAATTCAGTGCCTGTTCTTCATGAGAGACATGACAGCTTTAGCTGTCTTCTGTGCCAAGATTTATGAACCAGTCCTACAGCTTTTAACCAGATTAGTCCCTTTTCCATTAACTGCTTGAAAGTAGGGCAGATGTCCGAGCGGCTGGTTGTAAATTCGATAATGTCTGCTGTGTTAATCTGTAGGCTTTGCTGATGGAGAAGGCTGTAGATAACAGGATTAAGGCTTCAAGACCCCGGTTTTCATAGCATAGAAGAGAAAGCTCAGGGGGTGGGAACTGACTTCTGTTGTTAATCTTAATTGATTGTCAAGAGATTTTAATCTATCTTATTAATTAGGTGGTATACACATGTGCACATCCGTTGTTCTTTCTAAATAAGAAAAAAAAATCTTCTTTTCACTTCTGGGAATATATGTAACCAATCAGACTTTAGAAATTATGAAGATGATATGTGAAGGGTTGATAATAATATGCTAGTAACCAAAGACTGCATAAATCCTTGGCCTTAAACATAAGTTTGAAGCTAGACCCATGTTAAAATAGCATCTTAGCATCTTATAACAGACTTCAGGATCTAATAAAGATTTTCAATCAGCCTGACATATGTTGGCAATCAGTATTGTCCCTCTGGGCTTATGTATTAACAGAAAGCAGCCATTTTCAAAATGTATTTTTTAGTTCATAAGCAGTATGTGGTCATTTCATAATTAGCTAGACATTGCCAATGTTATATCATTGAATCCTATTGCAGTTGATTAGCACAGCTAGAGTATGTCGGTTTCGGTGATTATCAATGTTTACTTAATGGGTTAACAATAGATATTTTTAAAATAATTTTTATTATTACTTTCATTATAAACCTGAAGTCACAAGCACATTCTACTGTATGTGCTTGGATAGTATCTATATTTGTGATAATTAGATCAATTCAAAGAGATAGATAATTATGATAAAGGTTACACAATTTTGATTCTATATTTTTATTTTATTAATTTATTTTTTCGAGTATTGCATCTTTACATGCATGACATTGTTATATAAAAAGAAAAGGCTGGGGCGGGGCCTGACAACGGAACCGAGCGGTCGCACATCGCTGCAGCTCCCGCTCGGATTTCTACAATCCGGCCAATCTGAGGGCATCCGACACCAACCTGGGTCGCAGAATCTCGGTCTGAGTCCGGGACAGACAGCCGACACTGCCGATGCCGTTCTTCCACACGCCCGGCTCAAAAACACGACGCCGAGGCGGCAAGGCCTACCACGTGGGCGGACGGCAGAGAGACTCAGGGGAAGGAGTTTGGCCCTGGGGAGCACCAGACCTAGACGACTGGTACCTTAACCTGCCACACACAGGTGAGATGGGGCGCAAATCTCAGAAGCTACCCACACATACCCCTAAGCCACAGCGTGACATAAGCCAGATGCTACAGGCCCCAGGCGCAACGCGGCCCACGTCTCAATGAGACGCTTCACCACCACCCTCAGAGGAGGAAGACCCAACAGATAGCCCACCACTCACTCCCTGTCACCCAGCTCACTCACGGGTAACAGAGGAAAATGCCCCAGCATCCAGGAGCGATATCCAGGCTATGCTGACAGGCCTACAGCAGAACCTCAAGCAAATGTGGGAGGCTGACCTGGCAGCGCTGAAAGGTGATGTGCTTGCAGTGACAGCACGTACACAAGCCACCGAAACGGTAGTGGGGACCTTACAACAGGGCTTACAAGAGCTGGAGGAGAAAGTACAAAAAATGCACACCACTCGGACTACCCTATCTAGACAAGTCAACCTGCTGGACGACAGGGGGAGACGCAAAAACGTCAAAATCAGGGGGGTGCAGGAATCCGTACTGTTGGAGGAACTACCACATTTCATCAGACGCCTCGTAGCCGCACTACTCCCGGCCAGACAAGCCAAAACCTTCCTATTCGATGGAATATATAGAATTGCAAAATCCCCGCAAGCACCTACTGCAGCCCCACGAGACATCATACTACGGTGCCAGTCCATGTCAGACAAGCTAGGACTCTTAGCAGCGCTACAGGGAAAGACACCTCTGGAATTTGAGGGTTGCCGACTATCATTCTTCCAGGACTTGAGCAGAGCCACACTTCTATGGCGTAAGCAAATGCACCCACTTACTAAACCACTCCACGCAGCAGGCATCGCCTACAAGTGGTCCACTTCGGGAACCCTGTGGGTTACCAAAGACAACAAGCACTATAAGGTCATGGACCCCTCCGAAGGACCTGCTCTAATGGCAACACTGGGACTCCTAACTCCGACGACAACCTCACCGCCGCAACCAGGCCACCGACCCAGGAGTGTGGAGGTGCCAACAACGGCAGCAACAAGACCCCGTGGAGACACCAAGACCTGAAATACCGCGCCGGTTCTGAGACCCTTGGACTATTATTGGACTCTCTCAATAACAAAGTTAGCAATGTTTGCAGACCTCTATATTTCTGGTCCACCTCCTTTTTAGTTGCAATAAGATAATGACCCGTGGGAGGCTTCACCAACTGGCCCTGGTGACCCTCTCCCCCCCCCCCCCCGCCCTAGGGTAACAGGGCATTTCAAGCAAGGGAGCTCTACATAATAGATACTCTAATGACCCCACACAGAGGCTTTTACTCACCTCCCACTCACCTAGACATCTACTAGACTCGAACACTCGTTACCTCGCGCTTACACATAGCCACCTTCATCACCGTAAATAGCCATGCCACACAGCGCACCTCCGGTCCAGGCGATAACCATGCAGCTCCTACAAGAAGGTATAACAGAAATAGACCGAACCACATAGGGAGCCACTAAGGGGAACGTCACAGCGCCACACACACCAAACGCGGCTCTAGCCCTGGACCCCATATGGAGCATCATTCTTACACAGATATCAGGGATCGGGTGGGATTTGACCTACACAGGGAAAGGCATACCGGACGCTACACGCCCCACCAGCTAGATGTCTCCAAAGTACTCGCGCTGGCACACATAGACGGGTATATATTCCCCTACACTCTCACCAGTTAAGGCCCTCGATACAACTTTTCAGCCCACTAAATTTTTTAAAATGTGCGAATTGTTCCTCACCAGTATATACCATGTTGAAAATTTTTATGAGCCATGTTCTCACTTATGCGGAATTACCAACATGTTTGTTCTTTCCACCGCACGCAAAAATAAAGATTTACAAAAAAAAAAAAGAAAAGGCTAACTCTGCACTCAGGAATAGGAATTATGCGCAGGAGCAATGTATGATGCTCAAATCCCCTAAATACTGCAACCCATACTTAACCTAAAACAATATACTGTGGATAGGCACCATGGGGCATCTTGCCTATATTGCAAACTTCTTAAATTTGCTACAAGATGCAACATTTCTGCCTAAGTGGTCTTAAAGAGACACTATAGGCACCCAGACCCCTTTATCTCATTGTCTCATTGAAGTGTTCTGGGTGCAGTGTCCGATACTGCAATTTTATATTACAGTGTTAAGACTGCTTCTAGTGGCTGTCTCCCAGACAGTCACTAGAGGCGCTTCCTGCTGTCACGGAGCATGACTCTGTGAAACAACTCTGAACGTCCTTATGCTTTCATGAGGACTTCCAGTGTCAAGTAAAAAACCCATAGGAACGCATTGACTAAATGCTTTCCTATGGAGAAGGCCTAATGCACGCGAGGCATTTGCCACACCATTAGCCCCCCGCATCGACTGATTTGGAGCAGGGGCACAAAAGTGTTCCTTTAATTATGTATAACTACATACAGATATAAAGGATTTAGGTAAGCAAGGCTAAAATGAGATATCCCCAAGTGTCTTGCAATGCCTATTTTGATATTGTTATACAATCCAGTTTTATATTAAATATAAGTACTACTAACTCTATAATTTTAAATCTTTCACTTGAACTAGAAAATAGATCACAAATTTTAGCCAACAAGAGTTGCAATGAGAGATAGCAGGCAGGCTCTGGTAGCTACTGATGCTGTTGGCCTGTACAGTTTCTTATAAACCGCTCACCTAAGTTTGGCTAGGCCAAACCAAAGCTCACCTTTGAGTTGGATTCAGTTTACAAGAGGTCCTGGCCCTAAAATATATTTTAGTGCCTACTTGATGGCCAGTATTTGTCCAACAGCACCACTGTTATATATGTATATATGTTTTTTCTATTAGTGTTATGATTTTTTTATAATTGTTTTTTTTTTTTTTTTTATGAAAACGAATTGGAAGATTTTGAATCTCATTACATTAGTTCATTTTTGTTTTCATTTTTTTGCATAATGTTTTCCCCAGCTGCTTTTATTTGACAGTTTTGCTAATAGTATAAGTGATACTGCTTGGTCACCATCTAGTGCCAATGTCTTGAGCAGGTTACACTGCAAAAACTCAAGCAATCATTATTTTCTATCGATGTTGACATGTACCATCTGATCTAAACATGTTATTTTTGTGCAATTATATTTTAGCTTATCAAATGAACAAATGGAGAAAAAGATGGCATTTACTGATCAACCAGGTGTTATACTAGAGCATAAGGCATACTTTGCTAATTTTAAGTCTTTAATAGTCACCAGTGTATTTTGATTAAGTGACCTGAGCCCCCTCAGCAGATCAGCACAGATCATATGAGCCGGATGAAATCGCTGGAGCATTTTATTAGCCAGGTTGGCAAATGTCTGAGGTTTTGGGATGGAAACCAATATTCTCACATTCAAAGTGAAAAATGCTCACTGGCACCCATTGATTGAAGACACATTTTATGAATATTGTTTGTGTCAGGAAGCTACTATGTCACATCAAATGCATGGTTTTAAAACTCAATTATTTTAACTTGTAAGAAATATCATGCATTTGGTATAAAAGATGACGTTACACAAGTGACATTTATAAGAAAGATTTTCTAATACACAAAACGTTCAACTCTTTTTCTTTCAAAATAGAAAGTTTAACAACATTTTAAAAGATGACATTTGCATATGTTACAAAAAATATATGTTTTGTTAGTACTTTGGCATGTTTTTTTTTCCTTTGTAGTGGCCCTACTTCTTTAACTCTTGTTACAAGGGAATTAATGCAGCTTTTAATAGTCGATTTGTGGCTGTGAAGCCATATCTTCATTTTATTTCTGCAGGAAAGATAGAATTTCCTATTGCATCTATTGGCATCTTTGACTTTTAAAGGATCACTATAGTGTCAGGAAAACAAAGCGGTTTTCCTGACACTATAGTGCCCTGTAGGTGCCCCCACCCTCAGGGCCCCCCTCCCGTGGTGCTGAAGGTGTTAAAACCCCTTCAGCAGCTTACCTTATTTCAGTGCCGGGCTCCCTCGGCACTGGTGACCTCTCCTCCCCCGCCGACGTCACAGGATCCGAATGCGCATGCGCGGCAAGTGCCGCACGCGCATTCAAGCTGTCAATAGGAAAGCATTTCTCAATGCTTTCCTATGGATGCTCTGCGCGATGGAGGCATAATATGCCTCCAGCGTCGCAGATGCGCCTCTAGTGGCTGTCCGGAAGACAGCAACTAGAGGCTGGCTTAACCCCAAATGTAAACATAGCAGTTTCTCTGAAACTGCTATGTTTGCATCTGAAGGGTTAAAACCTGAGGGACATTGCACCCAGACCACTTCATTGAGCTGAAGTGGTCTGGGTGACCATAGTGTCCCTTTAAGGCACAAGGTGAAACTGATTATGTCTAGCTCTGGAACAATCTTCCCTTCCCAGGCTGAAATATAAAATAGTGTTTCATTTAGAAAGTTCTGCTATACACAGTTTTGTAAAAAAAAAAAAAAAAAAAAAAAAAAAAAGAAAACCCTCCAGATTCTGTGTGAAAATGACCTTTTCTTTAACCTCTTAAGAACCAATGCTCTTTTGAGATGCACTGCATTTGTGACTAAGGTCTTTTAGGCACTTTTGCCATGCGTTGATTGAACTGCAATTTCACCCTAACATGTACATATTATCTATCATTTTTTAAGGAGAAATAGAGGATTATTTTGAAACGCTGTTTGCATACATAATACAACATTTAAATATGTATAAATGATTTTAAAATATCTCAAAAGCACTTTTTTTCTCAGTTTAGCATTTAATAATTTCTACACAATTGTAACAATAAAAATAACTTTAGTTAGATTTACTAAGTAGTCCTGTTTGTTAAAATGCATATGAGTAGGATTTAAATGTATTTTTAGAAGTCATAAATCACAAATATTGCAAACAGTGAATTAGAGTTTTAAAGCTAACCTTTGCAAAGTTTAGCATACTTCAACAATTGTCACAGAAGCCAAAACAAAATAGAAAGTTCATCCACCAGGCTATTTAGCTAAGAGCATGTTCACACTTTTCATTTAACCATTTCATTTCCAAGCTCTGTCAAATTTGCTTCTTATATTTACTTTATATATGTGCATTTTTTTCACTTGTTTTATTTTTATGGGGAAATCCTGCTGATTAAAATTAATTTAAAGGACTGTTGGCAGAGTTCATTTGGAGTGCTGCATACAGTTCATAAGTCAGTCTGGGGCCACTAAATATGGAGAGAGGAGAGCCCCAAGTATTGACTGATACGTTTTATAACCAACCTCTATCATATTTGCTGGTTATATTTAATATTTTTTTTTTGTGTTTTACAAAGTGTTTTATTTTCATGGGAAATTCTGGCTCAGCTGCGTTGATTAAAATAGATATAAAAAGCTGTATGCAGCGCTTTGAATGTTAACATGGTCCCCGCTGACAGAGGGTAACCTCAGGTATCAATTTATTAATGCATGACGGTAAAACTGTGCACCATGTGACAGCATAGACGTCACACAGCCCTTATCTAGTTCTTAATAGAACATACGTTTTATTTTAACTCCATTACTACATTGTTTGTTTTTTCAATTAAAATAAGCATAGTATTTGTTTGAGGCATGTAAGACATACAATAAACGTCGGGCAAATAGTTTTTTTTATATATGACGCTTCCAAAAAAATCACATTATGTTTCTTTATAGAATTTAAATGTTTAATGTATTCTTTAATTATTTTCAAAAATATTGAGGAAGACTGGGGTATTTATAAAGTATTAGACATTTTACTATATATTTTTCTGTCAAAGCATTTCTTACGGGTCTAATGTTCAATAGGAATGACTACATTTCTCTATTTTTTCTACCTACTCCACTTTTGTAGTTTGCTGCTGCTATGGGAATCTGCAAATATTCCCCGGACTTTTCCTGAGCCCCGTCTCTCCGCCTGGCTGCTGTTATGATACTTTATGAGTCACATATTTTGGCAACAAGGTGTTCCAAGTTCTTTATAATATTAACCCATATCATGCATAGCGAATGGGCAATAGAAAAAATCAAAAACATTCATTAGCACCCACCCCTGTTTACTAAGTCCCCCACAGAATACCTGCTCATTATTTTACAGCTTTACAATTTAGTTGGTTTCTAAGACCATATTTCATTATTTTAAAATAAATTTTACTGTTTTTCTTCTTTGTATGGCTGCTAAAAGCTTCACGTGCCTTTAAGACCCAACATCCCCCTTACTAGAACAATAGACTTTTCTAAAATTCATATACCTCAAGCTGTAATCTGAATCACATGTATGGGATGGTTACGATAGTGACTTTAGAACACAGTACAGCATGTTAGTAAATAACGAGTTAGAGATTTTTCTCCAGTGTGGTGATGTCACCAAATCAACCCGTCATAATTAAGAACATCACTTACTGACTATAGGAAGAAAGATTAAAATGACAGTTTATTAAAATTAAAAAAAGCTGTAGGGCACGTAGAAAGAAAACGAACACAGAAAACTCATTAAGATTACGTACACAATTGAAAACAAACTTAATTTTTTTAACGAGAAATGCAGTGGTTGCAGTATCTGTTCATAGATAAATTTGTTTGTAGGGACTAATATTTGAAAGAAAACAGGGTTTATTGTTCATTGTATTTGCAATACAATTCTTTCATAAAAAAGATAAAGTCATATACTTTTTATTTTTGCTATGTTATCAGCATGTTACCTGACCACCATGATTTACAATATCATCATTTAATTTAAATGATTTCTATGTGTCCCTCTATCAAATAAAGTGTGTTTCTTCTTCCACAATTATTCCAATTATTAGCCATTGTAGAGGTGACGTAATCTATGCAAGGTGCATTACGTAATTTGTGCTGCTAGATATACTCGTTAATGTCTTTGCTGTTGGCAAAATTTTGCATTCATGGTATTTAAATATTATATAGATTGTGTCTTCACTTTTGCAGGATTCAGTTGTTTAAATTGCATTTATTTTAATTTTGATACTGCTTTGAAACATAAACCCACAAACCTGCTTCAGTGTTTCAAGACAAATGTGGAATTACTGTAAACAAGTGCATTATTTGAAAAGAATATTATTGATAGCATTGCTTAAATACTGTGTTTACATGTGGCCTTAGAAAGAGATTAAGCCCTTAATGTCCCTTATTTGTATGATAATTTTGTAATATAGATGACATTTACATAAAGAGGTTTCTTCACTAAACTCTGAATTGTACTAAAACGTTAAAGACAGTATTTCAACATTTAGGCTAATATACCACCCGGTCTGTGCATTTTTACAAAACCAGCTATTATAATAAACAGTTCTTGTTTTTATTAACTGTAAATCTTTTTTAAAAAACCTGCAATTTAGTTATGTGATTTTGAGGTTATTTTTTTTTTTTTCTTAAACACTTTTTTTTTTAATATGTTCTATCCTTTAAGAAAATTTCTAAACAAACTAACCACTAGAATCAGATTAACATAAAAATATTAGTCAGCTTTTCCTAGTGCCTTCATTTTTTTATACAATTAACACTTCCACATTTTTAAGGGTAGTTCCATTCAAACTGAACAACATTGACTGGCTCAGAGTAGTGGGAGTGTGTGTGTACACTCTGTCAATCAATGTTTTTTAGACTGACCAAACTGACATAAATAATGTTTTAAATTTGCATTATCATTGTGGCCGAGATGAGGAAGGTCTCTCTGTTTTTATCAAACAGTTCTTAAATGGTTTGACTTTAAACTAGGGGACAGCACCAGGGGCCTCTAGAATATAGAAAACCTAATTATTAAAGCTGTCGGTTAGTTTGCTAAGAGTGCCCCTTTAATACTGCAGATGTAGAATCTTTAAAGCAGCTTGGCGTGTTGGTGTTGGGTGTGTTTCCCTTTAACATCTGTAATAGATAAGACCAGAACAGCTGTAACAAATAAAACAATGATAAATACCAAAACATGGTGAGCTGAAAACTGAATTGTAAAAGTCAGGCTAAAAAAAAAAGCTAAGGAATGACTAAAATCAAATTAAAGATTTTCTTTCAAATTTTTTTAATTTGGGTTTTCAATTCACTACAGTTCATAGTTTAGTGAAGAAACCTTTTAGGTGTCTTAATACTTTTACAATTCCACTAATCTCTTTTCACTAGACATTTTTAACCCCTTAAGGACACATGACATGTGGGACATGTCATGATTCCCTTTTATTCCAGAAGTTTGGTCCTTAAGGGGTTAAAGTCGTTTTAGGTCGGCTTGACACAGTTGCTGAAGAAAAAATTATCAGTTATTTATCAGTCGGTTAAAAAGACTCTAAAAAATGTCTTGAACCACCCCTGTTAGCCCTAGTTGATGCTAATTGGTTATTAATTAATGCTCCTGGAAGGCTGACTCCTCAAACCAAGGTTTAAATGAGTCGGTACCAGGAGCACTGACGGGGAAAAAAACAAAACATAGCTGTTTTTGTTTAAAATGTAGCATTTCCTGTCACAATTCATTGTAAAGCCTGTAAAATTCACTAAAGCCTAAAATATGGAGACTAGTACTCTGAGGTTTATTCACTAAACATTGAACTGTAGGGAGTTTGAAAAACCATACACTCTGCTTTAGTCATAAACTGCTTATTTTAGTCTACATTTTACAATTTAGTTTTCGATTCAGTACAGTTCAGTGAATAAACCCTAATGTGTTTAAATTGATATTTGTGCCACATTTAAGGTGACCTATTTTAAGGTGTCTTTTTTTCTAAACAGAATGATAACAGTAAACATTTGGTTTGTATGTTGTTATCTAAACTTTAAAAGCTTTATTGCTAAACCTAGTGTTTCCTTTAAGAAAGTGCATCAAAGAATTCTGGTGATTTGGGATGAGATGATATCTAGAGATGACGTTTAAATCAAGTTGTGTGTAGGTGGCAGGGGAAACTTTATTTGATTTTTTTTTCAGTTTATCATATCCTTAAGTTTATTAATACATTTTGTACCAGTTTGTAGACATATCTAGTTATTAGAATTTACAAACAGAAGAAGGATACAGTTACATATGGATTGTGTTGTATTATATTATGTAATATATAGCCAGTTAAAACACTCTGTGGTGAATTAGAAATTATGTGATATTTGCAGTAGTAACAATTTTGCTGAGTTACAACCAAATTGCTATTTTAGACCAAAAGAGAAAAAATTAGAACAAAACAGACCGAAAATACAGCTATTTTTTCTAACACAAAAAAGTAATTAACTTGAGGCATTAGTTCACAACACTTTACTGCTAAGTAAAAAGATTTAAAAAAAAATAGGAGAAATGCTATTTAAAAAAACAGCAACAAAAAGCATGCTGCTAATGAGCTCTTTTCTTTGATATTTCTGCTTAAAATGATAAATCTCTCTTTATCAATAGATAAGATACATGACAAAATATAATCTCTGCAATAGCAAATTACGTGTCCATTTAATTCATGTAAATTTGCTAAACTGATCATATAATTTGTTTTTATTAGATAAATATTTTATACTGGAACTGCAAAAGTGTTTTCTCATAGTTTTACTAAAAATTATCATTAGTTATATCACATATCACACAATTTATTGCACAATCCCAAAAAGATATATGTAAATCATTGATGTATTTAGTCATTTTGAATTTTCTTTACTGAACTTTTCACGAGAGCTGAACCCATCGAAGAAATTCAGGCTACAGAATGGCTAAACACAGTTCGTCTTTACACATTGATGCAGAAAGCCGATCACAAAGTGACAGAGGCAGTAATTAAGACATAACAGAGCAGGGCAGCAGGTTTCTAAGGGTTACAGTGTCTTCAGTAGAGATAGCAATAGAAAATGAAAGGGATGATGGCATCTGACGTTTCTACGTGCGTGATGTGAACAGAAACTAATGAAGGCTAAACAGTCAAGAACATGAATGTTCACGCATAGAACTTGGGTCATGTTGGTTAAGCTATTTTTATTTATTACTAATAGGGCACGTTATCAACAGTTCTGTGCAGTAGGACAGTTTTGAATATATGATCTATAGTGCACATGTAAAATGTGTTATAATAAAACAACTGGTACAAATACAGTACTAAAGGTAAAAGAATGAGACAGCGCTAGTTAACTTATAGGCAGCAACCCTTTAAAAGGGGATTCCACAGACCCTTTAGAGCAAGACAAGTACAAACAGTAAAAAAAAAGGCTGCGCCACAATAAATAATAAAAAGTCCAATTAGAAAGGAAAGTCCAACTTTTGTATCCTTACAAATGGTCTTTAATGCAATGGTGAGGTCTTCTACTACTGTAGTGGTTCCACTTTATATAGAAGATAAAAAGAGAGAGAAGGACAACCAATGGTGCAGTATGTAAAATTCAAATGTAGACGTAAAGGAATAATAGTATAAAACTCACATTTACCAGAGCTAATATCCAGCTCTGGAGTGAAGCGCATACAGCGGTTTGATCCCTGCTTATGGGATATATAAAGGGTTCCTCTCCGTCACTGGTGTCCAATTCTCGGGATAAAAGAGACAGCCAATAGTGCTCACTGTATAGCAATATTGTTAAAATAATAAAAGAATATACTTACAAGAAAAGAGCAGACCAACTGCTCTGTGATGACAGCTTGGGTGGATTGATCCCCACCTAGGATTTCTTTAAGTACAGGAAACTTCCAAGGGTATTTTCCAGGTTTTTTTTATAAAACCAATTGAAATAAAAAATAAATAAAATAATAATAAAAAGCCAGGGTAATACTTAAATTTCCATAACGCGTTTCGTCAAAAAGACTTTATCAAATAACCTTTCTTTTTACCCTGGCTTTTAAAAAGGGTAAAAAGAAAGGTTATTTGATAAAGTCTTTTTGATGAAACGCGTTAAGGAAATTTAAGTATTTTTTTTTATATATTAAATTATTTTTGGTCATTTGTTTGTGCCAATTACCTTTTTTATAGACACATAACCTTTCTTTTTACCCTGGCTTTTTATTATTATTTTATTTATTTTTTATTTCAATTGGTTTTATAAAAAAAACCTGGAAAATACCCCTGGAAGTTTCCTGTACTTAAAGAAATCCTAGGTGGGGATCAATCCACCCAAGCTGTCATCAGTTGGTCTGCTCTTTTCTTGTAAGTACATTCTTTTATTATTTTAGCAATATTGCTATACAGTGAGCACTATTGGCTGTCTCTTTTATCCCGAGAATTGGACACCAGTGACAGAGAGGAACCCTTTATATATCCCAGAAGTGGGGATCAAACCGCTGTATGCGCTTCACTCCAGAGCTGGATATTAGCTCTGGTAAATGTGAGTTTTATACTATTATTCCTTTACGTCTACATTTGAATTTTACATACTGCACCATTGGTTGTCCTTCTCTCTCTTTTTATCTTCTATATAAAGTGGAACCACTACAGTAGTAGAAGACCTCACCATTACATCAAAGACCATTTGTAAGGATACAAAAGTTGGACTTTCCTTTCTAATTGGACTTTTTATTATTTATTGTGGCGCAGCCTTTTTTACTGTTTATACAAATACAGTACTGTAGTAAGTGGTTTAAAATTCTGATCTTGCAAGCTTACATTTAAAAAGTATCTTTTGAATAATAGAGAACATAAGCTTACGAGCCTGTAGCTATGGACACAACTGTGATTGTATGAAAAATATATTTCTTAATATTGGCTAAAGTATATAGTGAAACCTCTGCAGAATGAACCCTCAATGATTGCATTTGAGCTTAGAACTACCATCCTATTACTACAAACTTAGAAAAATATAGTCAGAAGTCATTTTTGGGTGCATTGTTTACATCATGGGTCGTCAACCTGGTCCCTACCGCCCACTAGTGGGCGTTTCAGGATTCCAGGTGGGCGGTAGGGATTTTCAATTTTTTTTTTATAAATTGGGCGGGCGGGCGCGAGCCGGCGGTACCACTGTGACTGGGTACCGCCATCACCACTTGCGGCCCCGGCGGCAAACCGCCGGGGCCGCATATGGAGGGGTCCATCGGGTGGCCCATGCTGTCAGGGCCACCCGATGGATGTGGATTGTGAGGGGGCCCGGTCAGCGCTGGGCGCTTTAACAGCGCGACCGGGCCCCCTGTGATGACATCAAATCTGCTGGGAGGAAGTGATTCCCCGGTCACTCCTCCCAGCATACAGAGAGCCGCGCGGGAGGAAGGAGGAGGAGGGAGTCAGAGTGGGAACTCTGACTCCCATGCACCTGAGCCACCACTGGACCCCAGGGAAAGTCACCCTCCTGCACCTTAAAGGTAGGAAACAGGAGGGTGACTTAAATATGTGTGTTTGTTTGTGTATGTGTCTTTGTATGTATGTCTTGTGTGTGTCTGTATGTATGTCTTGTGTGTGTCTTATGTAAGTGTCTTGTGTGTGTATGTCTGTATACATGTGTCTTGTCTTTGTATGCATGTCTTGTGTGTGTCTTATGTGTGTGTGTGTATGTCTGTATACATGTGTCTTGTCTTTGTATGTATGTCTTGTGTGTGTCTTATGTGTGTGTGTGTATGTCTGTATATATGTGTGTCTTGTCTTTGTATGTATGTCTTGTGTGTGTCTTATGTATGTGTCTTGTGTGTATGTCTGTATACATGTGTCTTGTGTTTGTATGTATGTCTTGTGTGTGTGTGTCTGTATGTGTGTCTTATGTATGTGTCTTGTGTGTATGTCTGTATACATGTGTCTTGTGTTTGTATGTATGTCTTGTGTGTGTGTCTGTATGTGTGTCTTATGTATGTGTCTTGTGTGTGTGTGTCTGTATACATGTGTCTTGTCTTTGTATGTATGTCTTGTTTGTGTCTGTGTGTACGTCTGTATATATGTGTGTCTTGTCTTTGTATGTATGTCGTGTGTGTGTCTTTGTATGCATGTTTTGTGTGTGTGTGTTTGTATGTATGTTTTGTGTGTGTGTGTGTCTTTGTATGTATGTCTTGTGTGTGTGTTTGTATGTATGTTTTGTGTGTGTGTGTGTCTTTGTATGTATGTCTTGTGTGTGTGTGTGTGTGTGTGTGTCTTTGTATGTATGTCTTTGTATGTGTCGTGTGTGTGTGTGTCTGTCTGTATGTGTCGTGTGTGTGTCTGTCTGTATATATGTGTGTATGTATGTGTGTCTGTTTCTTGTGTCTGTCTGTATGTGTATGTGTCTTTGTATGTATGTCTTTGTGTGTGTGTGTGTGCCTGTCTGTCTGTATGTCTGTCTGTATGTCTGTATGTATGTCTGTATGTATGTGTGCCAGTCTGTTATAGTGGGATACCTAGCTCAGCCTTCCTACTGGGCATTGCTATAAGGAAGGTTAAAAAAAGGGGGGAAAAAAAGGTGGGGAGGGGAATTGAGGAGGGAGAAGAGGGGGAGCTGACGCACAGATGAGAAATCATATTATGCGCAAACAGAGAAGTCGTCTGAATATCACCGAAAGAGGAGACCTTCGTTTGTTCCTTACAACCTCAAGGATCTCATTAATCACTAGTAAAGGTAATTTCAATTTACTTTATTGTTTTCTCATTAAACTTTTTATAAAGTTAAAAACATTATAAACATGCATTAATTGCAAATAAAAAGATAAATGTACGTACATTTATTTTTTTTAAAACACCCTCCTTTCGAAAAAAATATTCCGCACTTGCGCGAAAACTGGTGGGCGGTAAGGAAATTTTTTCAACCAAAAAGATGCATTAGTGGGCGGTAGTTAGAAAAAGGTTGACTACCACTGGTTTACATTGTCGTATTTGAACCCTTTTAGTACTATGATCTTTATCCACCTGCAATTTCCATTCTATTCCAATTTGCATTCCAAACACAAACAGGTTTGTTATTGAGAATTGTCAGTGTAAATAGAATTTTAAATTTTAAACTAAAGTAGCTAAACTGGAGTTTCCATTGTAACTCTTTTGGCCTTAAAGTGTCACTGTCACCGTCCGTGGACTTTGCATAATTTGCATAGCCCCTGTAGGTCCGGTGGGCTGGGGGTGTCTAGGCAGGAAAAGTGAGTTTAATTTACCTGAACCAAGACACTCCTACACAGCAGTAGCTCCGCCCAGTGTCTAGAAGTGTCAGGCGTAGGCAGTATACTGAGACAAAGCAGTCGCTAATTTGTCTCAGTATATCTTTTGACTGGGTTGGAATTTCACAGAAATTCCAACACAGTCAGTATAAGTATTTTATCTTTATGAATTCTCATTTTACAGAGGGGGTGACAGTGCTGCTTAAAATTTGACATATAGACAGAGGCCCACACGCATCACAATGTAGTGCAAAAAAGAAAAGGTTTATTATTATCATAAGGATAAAGAACAAGAATACAACATTTCAGCCATTAGGCCATCATGAGGAAGATGTCACAGATAAATAGTTGTATTCTTTTTCTGTCCTTTTGAAAAAAAAATGTTTTTTATTTATTTTTTTTGCACTACATTGTGGTCACTGTAGATCTCTTAAAAATAGTCTATAGCTTTTGTTTGGGATTTGTGGACCCCTACCACAGTGCTCCATTTTATTTTTCTTGTGTGCAGCACTACATTAATATTTTACATTTGAAATTCACTTTCAATTCCTGACAATACTTACCTTAGTAAATAATCTTTAAAGGGATGTTCACTCCTTTATTTTTATTACATCGCTTCAAATTAAATTTAATTATGTTAAACTAATATGTTATGTTGTTGTTACAAAAATAACTAAAATGCCTTTATTGTATTGACTCCTCATGTAGTGCTGATTTGTTATTATGGGATATATATTCTTTTCCACGTCAAACTCTTCTTTTCTACAGACACAAGATCGAACGTAAATGTGCACGTATTACAGTGCCATTTTGGCCTACTAATGATCTCCTCCTAGAGGGGATTTTTAACAAACATTTGTCAAGCCTTCGCTGGTGACTTTTCCTATGCTCGTTATGTAGTCTCAAGATGTAAAGGATTATTGCTAGGATAGCACATAAGGAGAGTTATTAGCATTCATGGAGATTGTACCTGCTGTATGAGCCTTACGCTCCGTCCAGTCCCACTTCCTGGGAGACGGGAGGGCAGCAGGTGGGGTCAGCCCACCCGGGATGAGGACAGCTGTAAAAGCTGACTCCAGTTTTTGTCAGCATTAATGACCTGCAACTGACACCTCACTGTTGACATTCTTGTTGAATTGAATCTGAATAATTACTACCTGTCAGCATCTATTTACAGTAGCAGACTTTACAAAATGCCATATCTATAGTAAAAGTGACAATGGCAAAGGAAAGATGTAGAGCATTCTGGTATTTGATATAGTTAATGTAATTCTGATTTATGTCCAGCTTTCGATTGACAGTGTAAAACGACTTCTGCATGTATCTGTAGATGTAGACACATTTAGATTCATTTTTAACAAAGATAGAAAACAAACTACCGTCTATTTGGAAGAAGCACACACATTTATAGCGGAAAACATTAAGCCTGCCAACCACGCTTGTCATTTTTGTCATCAAAGCTTATTAGTAAAGCATAATGTTACTGAAGCTACAGAGTCATGTGGGTGACTAATGGCACTAACCATAGTGTATCGTAAGCGGTAAAATTATATTTCCATAGTACATTTAAATGGCAACTAAATTCAGTGACACAGTCCCTCTATATAACACATTGGTGAAAAACAACAATCCGTTGAACAGGTTATATTTTTACTACCACTAAGAAACCTTGGCATATAATGTATAAAAAATATGACTTGAAAACAATTCATTTAAAGGATGCTTTTTTTTTAGTAACCGATGTTAGTTTAGAGGAGAATAGCTGAGAAAGAACCAACATTTAGTCTCTATGGTCTTCCCAGCTTCTGTGCAGGGAGTGAATCAGGGTAAATCATGGAGACTAACTGTTAGTTTTCAAACACTGTCTGACCCAAGGTGTGTGCATATGGCTCAAGGATCTTGTCATGTACTAAAAATAGGGATGCGTTTTTATCATTTAACACCTTAGTCACCGCGGACGTGCAGGGTGCGTCCGACAAATAACGTGGTTTCCCCACGTGGAGTCCGGCAGTGTAGAGCAGAGCATCGGAAGCCATCAGGCAGGATTCCGATGCTCTGCCTGTATTCTGAGTGCCTCGAGGGTGAAGAAAAAAAACAAATAAATAAATAAATTTAAAAAGATTAACCCCCCCAATACTATCCCCCTCCCCAATATTAACCCCCTCCCATTCACTTACCCGATCGCCGCTGTTCCCCAGCCGGTGATTGGTCTTCTCCGTCTGGGGGGGGACTGTCTGATAGCCCAGACAGACCCCCCTCTGCAAATTAGGACCCCCAGGGGCCATGTGACCAGCTGTGAAAATTCCAAGTTGGAAAACTGGAATGATCACACTCCAAATAAGGTATTTTGGTCCCCATAGAACACAACACACCTGTACATGGGTGGTATCACTGTACCCTGGAGATGCTGAACACATATTGGGGTGTTCTATGGCAGTGATACACGACAGGAGCTGAGAATCCTTGCCTAAAGTACAATGTGTGTGAGAAATAACACAAAACAATGACTACCCAAAAGGTTGACAAAGGCTGGTGGTAGAATTAGTGCATGGAAAGTGTTAAAATGCCACCATTTGAAATACCCTAGGGCAGGGGTAGGCAGCCTATGGCATGTGTGCCATGCACGGCACTCAAGGTGTCTTTGCACAGCACTCAATGCTGCTAGAGCCAAACAAGCTCTGGCCTATCAGGAGTTCCAGTGAAACTTCACATATCTGCTAATACAAAAAGGTGATGAAGGACAATCCTCAATTTATGCATTATAGCACATAGAGGAAGTGATCTCAGATCACTTCCTCCCAGCACTTGTGAATAGGAATCCACACTGTAGTAGAGCAGCCCGCAGCGGCTGTTGCAACTCCTGTCCTTGACCTGGATCTGGCCAGCATGGTCCCCACTGGACCCCACCCTCACTGCTAGATATACACAGAAATGCAGAATAACCCACCGCTAATACAAATAATACTAAGAGTCCAAACACAAACATACACACAATTCCCACAAACTCAACACCACTTACAATCCACATACAGGCACACAACCCTGCATGCAGCCTCTCACATGCGATACCCTGATAGCTCATATACGCACAAATACGATAGAAAGCAACTGCTGTATAAATAACACAGGCAGAATGCGGCAACAAATGCATCTCAATGTAAAAAAAATAGGACCGGCACGCTACGGGACATCACAATCTTTTTTTGGCACAGTGCTGCTAAAAGGTTGCCTACCCCTGCCCTAGGGTGTCTACTTTTGAAAAATATATGTTTGATGGGGGTAAATTACATTGGCCGGCTTTAAAAATGTCCCAAATAGGACATGGGTGCATGATTACCATCTGTTAAAATTGCAAGGTGGAATACTGGAATGTGCACCCTCCAATTAAGGTATTTTAGCCCCCAGAGAACCCGACACACCTATACATAGGGGGGTATCACTGTACTCAGGAGATGTTGCTGAACACATATTGGGGTGTTCTTTGGCAGTAACCCTAAAAGTTCTCTGTGCATGTATTCTTAAATTGCTATGTGTGTCAAAAAAAATCACAATTTTTTTTTTTTGTCTTAGATTGGTGGTAAAATGGTTGCATGAAAAGAGTCAAAATAACCCAAGTTTAATACCTTAGGTAGTCTTCTTTTTAAAAAGATATACATGTAAAGGGTTATTCAGGGATTCCTGACAGTATTACAATGTAACGTGCGTTCCTTTTGAAAAAAAATGGTTTGGAAATAGCAAAGTGCTACTTGTACTTATAGCACTATAACTTTCCAAAAAAAGCTAAGAACATGTTAACATTGGGTATTTCGAAACTCAGGACAAAATTTAGAAACTCTATAGCACAGGTGCTTTTTGGCAGTTGTAGATGCGTAACAGATTTTGGGGGTCAAATTTAGAAAAAGTTGGGGTTTTTTTACATTTTTTCATCATATTTTATAATTTTCTTTATAGTAACTTATATGTTATGATGTAAAAAATGGTATCTTTAGAAAGGCCATCTAATGGCGATAAAAATGGTATATAATATGTATGGGTACAGTAAATGAGTAAGAGGAAAATTACAGATAAACACAAACACTGCAGAAATGTAAAAAGAGCCTCGGTCCTTAACGGTAAGAAAATTGAAAAACGGCCTATTCACTAAGGGGTTAAAAAATAATAATTACAAGATCTTTAAAATATATATATATATTTTTTTAAAACATAATGAAAGCATTTTTATATTAAAAATAATTTTGAGTTGACCATTGTCCTTTAAGTTAAAAGAAACTTTAGAAACTTTAGTGCCTTTCTATCTGACAGTCATTCAGTTCTCAAAAAAAAAAATAATATATATAATGGGTTTCTATATAATACATATGTCTCAGAAACTACACTATGTTTACCATTTTCCAAGTAGAAATGTAAACATATAAAGCATTTAACAGACCTGTACTAGTTACAACATCCATCTCACTGTGATACAAATTAAGTTTTCATTAGTTCCCCATTACAAGCAATTAGAGCATGGGTGCAGAGGTAAAAGAGAAAAATACTATCTGAGTCCGCTGTGGGGTATCAGAGTGATAAAAAGGTTATATAGTAAGTTATTATAGTCTTTGGACGCATTTACAATTTGTAAGGGGTTCATACATTTTTTTTTCTTATCCTTAGCATAAAAGAAACAGATTCTACTAGCCAAATTTTTCAATTTCGTATTAGCCCTACTGCTACCAATATATGAATTTTCATTTATTTTGGTGAAAAGGCCAGCTCTATCGTCTGCATTGAATTTGTTAATAGAGGCTATGATTTCTGTTGTTTAAGGAGAGAGTAGCTAATTATTTTATTTATTTATTAATTTTCAATCAAGTACTCCTATTCCAAAGAGTTGGGAGCTGAAAGTGTCTTTTTTTTTTTTTTTTTTTTTTTTTTAGATTAAGTATAACAACTTTGCTAACAGTTATATAAGCAAGCCGTAACATCTTATGGGTGATCAATAAGGATATTCAGTTGTACTAATGTGAAAACCAAAGTGCAAAATTTAGGACAGAAAGGGTGACTTGGAAAATGCCAACTCTGCTATAATCACAGCTGGGATATTTTATTTTAACATTTTCAGTTTGCTACACATTAAAGAGTAAACATTTCTGAACATTATGAACATTGAAAAGTGGATTTGATAATTAAAGGGACACTCTATGCCAGGGGTAGGCATCCTTAGGCACTCTAGATGGGGACTACATCTCCCATAATGTTCTTACAGCCATAATGCTAGCAAAGCATCAGGGGAAATGTAGTCCACAACACCTGGTGTGACAAAGGTTGCCTACCCCTGTTTTGAGCACTGTACTGCTTCATCTAAATTAAGTGGTTATAGTGCATAGAATCCCCTGGAGCTGTCTTTCCATTCAGCATTCAATCATTTTTTATGTTTTTATGCTGAACAGGATTCCACAGCAACCTATCCCTTATGTGATGTTTGGGCAAATGAGGAAGCATTACCCTGAGCAACAATTGATGGCGTGATTGGCTGAGAATTTCAGTCACAATACCTATTGCTTGGATTAGTTGGTATGGCTAGCAAGAAGCATGCTTAAATGTCTTATATAGTAGCATTCTTGCCCTCTGGATAAATCTATTCCTGTAAATGAGTCTATTTCACGCGTGTAGCTTGGAAGAAAGGAGTTTTAGTCTAAGGCAAAGGAAAGGTTTTTTTACAATACGAACAATACGAATATGTAATTATTTGCCTGAAGAGGTTGATTTATCAGAGTTTGTACAGATGTTTAAACAGCAACTGGATAAATAATTTTCAAAAACACGATATTCACATAATATAAACATAATATACTGTTTAATTAGTGAGAGTAAAAGATTCTTGATCCAAGGAAAGATCTAATTGCCTTGGGACAAGAAGGATGTTGTTTCTAGTTTATTGCACAATTGGAAGCACTTCAAACTGTTGTTATGTTTGCCTTCTTTTGGATCAACAGCAAAAACAAATGTGAGAGGCTGAGCTTGATGGATGCATGTCTCTTTTCAGCTATGTGACTATGTAACCACAGCCCATAAGCATTACATACATTATACAATCTTGCATGGTTAATTCACCTTTATATAGTTGGTGTTATATGAGTCTCAGATGAAGACAAAGCCATGCCACGTATATGCATCTGTTATATACCACTTAATCAGCATTCATACCTATATATAGAAATTCTATGGGTCACAAAAACACCCATAGAATATGAACATTTCCACAGGAAACGTGTAGAATGAGAACAGAAAATATCCGCATGGAAAAATAAACTCCAAACATTGCCATATTTAGCCTAAATTTGTCCCATAAGTCTTTAGTACCCAATGTTTAGTGAATAAACTCCATAATGTGCACTATATGGTGCTAAATAAATGCAAAAGTATATATTATATTTTTTAGTTTGTAAACTATAGGTCTAAAAAGTTAATTGGATTTTTTTTTTTTTAAACGTTTCCCAATAGATCATATTTATGCTTTTTACAATATATATTTTTTAGAAACATGTCAGGTCAAGCAAATCTGTTTTTATTCTATGACAGCAGAAAAGTGTTAAATGTGTGGGTATAGATTTTTGTAAATTCTTTATTTTTTTCTACAATTCCACTCGCTGTCTCTCAGTGGAAATAATGTGATTGGATGAGGCAACTGATTCAAGGATAGAGAGTTATAGTATATGGGAAATATTCAAATTGGGAATTAACATGATATTTTTACTCACATGTCATATAGCTATTTCAAAGTGGAACTATCACTATTCTTTATATTATATTTTGTTATTCAAATCTGTATCCATTAAATATAGGGCATTTGTAAAGATAATGTTAGAATCCTGGGAAGTGATAGCTTCCCTTTAAACCAAATACAATTAAAGTGCCTATTAATCAGTGTGTCCTTCCCCACTTATTTCCTGTTTTGACACATGAAGCAGATTTATGTTACAAAAAGTGGTCTAAATTACTAATAGTGAAGCAGTCACCATGGAAACCAGTGGAACCAGAAGGTGCATTTAATTAGTGACTCCTCCCATTTTATTTTTTTGCACCACCTTATAAACTTTCCCTGTGGGGTACACAATGTCTCATCCTATCCCCGTGTATAAAAGTGACGTTGCATGTTAGCAAGCAGAGTTGTTGCTAGGTACCTAGAATACCAGTAATTTCGTACATTGTCATGCCCCTCACACATATATTGACTTAAAGGACCACTCTAGGCACCCAGACCACTTCAGCTTAATGAAGTGGTCTGGGTGCCAGGTCCTTCTAGGGTTAACCCATTTTTTCAGAAACATAGCAGTTTCAGAGAAACTGCTATGTTTGTGAATGGGTTAAGCCTTCCCCTTTTTCCTCTAGTGGCTGTCTCATTGACAGCCGCTAGAGGCGCTTGCGTGATTCTCACTGTGAAAATCACAGTGAGAGCACGCAAGCGTCCATAGGAAAGCATTATGAATGCTTTCCTATGTGACCGTCTGAATGCGCGCGCAGCTCTTGCCGCGCATGCGCATTCAGCCGACGGGGAGGAGAAGAGGAGGATCGGAGGAGGAGAGCTCTCCGCCCAGCGCTGGAAAAAGGTAAGTTTTAACCCCTTTCCCCTTTCCAGAGCCGGGCGGGAGGGGGTCCCTGAGGGTGGGGGCACCCTCAGGGCACTCTAGTGCCAGGAAAACGAGTATGCTTTCCTGGCACTAGAGTGGTCCTTTAAGCTCCTCACAAAATCCTGTCTGTACCACACCACATGTCCAACCCTAAACTCTAACGTGTTCTATGAATCAAAAACACGTTATAAAAGCAAATCTTTAATTCAGAGTATTATTTAAACCTATATTTATAAACTCTGACCTACTATATTAAACCCGCACCATGCTAAATTAACCCCAAACATGCAGCATTAAACCGGCCCCATCTGCATTAAAATCCTGCATACACAGAATTACCCCCACACTGAGCTATAGGTTTACCTAAAAATATTTTTCAGGGCCCCACTCAGAGCTGCAATCCAGTAATAATTTAATTTGGATCTATGTAAGTCAAGGTCCTACAAATGAGAGACATTATTATTGTAAAGAGTGATCCCAAATCTTCTAGGACCTCCATATTGTTGGTGTATATGAGTTTATAACAGAGCTCCACAACAATAATACTCCCAGTAATTTGCCTTTAAACTACAATAAATGTGTTTAGAAATCAGTCTGTGTAAATAAGTTACATTGCTCTAAAGTACATTTTATCTCCATATTTTATTAGTAAGTAAAGTAAAATTTCTCAGAACAGCTCCCAGTCACACCCAATAAATTTAAATTTAAAGTGTCTCTTCTCTTTTTGTCCATTTGAAATGTTGGGAGGCATGCCATCATCAACTCACTTCCATTATCATTCTCTGTGCAGTGATTTTATACTGTGTAATAACATAACAGCTCACCCATACTAAAAACAACTATACAATTACATATCCAGCAGTTCCGATCATACATCTGTAAATTGTCCATGTTTTTCCATTTAAAATATTGGGAGGTATGTCCCTGGTTACCCTTGGTTGTCTCACTTTTCAAGGTTGAACGGCTTACTCCTGCATGTTGCAGGAATGGTACAATAATTCATTTTAATCTAAACCTGAGTTAATTGTTAACTTGTTTTTTAAACAGATTTCTATACATTTTTTTTAATTCTTTATTTTTCGTTGTGCATGAAGTAACAGTATACTTGCTCTGCCCCAATAGCAGTCACAAGTAGTGAGGCAACAGGCATAACAAGCATGGCATTGCATAAGAATAAACAGCACTTTTTTTTTTTTTTGAGTGAGTTAAGAGAAAGTTAAAACAGTGGATTTGACATAACCTATGAAACTAAGCGTTTTTTCAGTCTGTGATGGTAGTGTGAGTTGATGTTATACGTTTGTGGTGCATGCTAGATACTTAAAAATGCAACAGTTATTTATACAAGCAGACTCTTTTAGTTATAATTTGAGTAGACAGTAGTATGATGTGAGTCATAGCATGTGTATGAGAGGCTGTGGGGTTGTTCTACTGACTACAGCACTAAGAGTGTAGCTTAATGAGTGTGTGTACATTCATGAATAGACAGATGTGCCATCAAGTCGGTTATTAGGTAGCTTAAAGACAGCGATCTCATAAATTATCAGACTAAGAAGAGTGTACTTTAGGTTTTAGCTTTTCCACCCCGGGTGGTCCCCGCCTTAGCAAGAGGAGTCAGTGGCTATGTGCTCTGAGACCCATCTGGACACGGCAACGCGGAGGGACAAAGGTCTGGGGCCTGCCACAATGGATGTTAGTCCGGGTGAGTAACTGAGCGACAGTCTTTCAGCTTGGGATGCAGTCGGGTGTCCGCCATGGGCGGGATGTAGATCCCATTGGTTTTGCTGATCACCGGGCGTATTCCTCCCTCTGCAGGCAGTCGGTCCGTGATGGTTCAGGAGGTATGTTGAGTAAGGCTGGGACGCTGGAGTGTCGCTGTCTGCTGTGGGCTGTACACCTGGGCGTGCTTGGTCGGTAGATTGCCAGTACTGACCTCCACGGGTCGCTGGTGTTGCTGTGTGTTTTAGCGTGTTATGCCTTCGGCTTTTCCGCTCCAGCTTGACTCACCTCCGAGCCGGGCTCCGGGTTCCATGTGGGGTCTGAGCATGTGTTCGCCGATTCCCGTGTGGCCCGCGTTGTCCATTCGCCACCTCCATAGGTGGTTCGCCATGCGGTAGCCGCCATTTTGGAGGCAGCCTCTGAGCCCTTGGCCTTGCCGCGAGTCGGGTTGCTGGTGGCTCTGCACGTGTGGGAGTCACAGGGTGGGGACCGGGACCACCCCCGCCGGTCCATAGGGGGGGAACAGGGCCAGAACCACCTAGTCCTGTGCTGCTGGCATGTCACTGGGAGGCAGGATAGCAGGGCAGCGGCAAAAGATAATCGTTCCAGACTTGTAATACTCTAACTGTGAGATACAGTTGTGTCTGTGCACAAATCGGCCAATAAGTTGACGTCATAAATAGATGTCCGCTCTTATGATTAAATATTTTGCACCTTGGGTGATTTCAGTTGAACCATCCCAAAACATGGGAATAATAACAATGGAAGAATAGTTGGTTTAAAGATGTGACATACATGATTTGTCAACCCAATGTGGGAATTTGTGGCGGTACCATATTTTCTAAGCGAAGAGATTGGCAAGTTATTTAATTTTATCCTTTGTATTTCACTGGTACATCTATTTTATTTTATTGGTTTTTAATACATTAAGTCTATTCCAGACCATTCCTTACCCCAAGCAAAACTGCCAGGTATGAGTTCAGAGGCTACAGAAAGAATCGAATCATTGGTCCTTTGGTCTATCTATTATATTAGGTTATTACAAACAGTACAAATTTGTGATGTGCAAACTTCAGTGCAAGTCTGTTGCACTGCCATCTAGTGGTAGTGAAAGTATTATTATTTAGTTATTTATATATCACAAAGTCCACTTCACTGTACAATTTAACAATGGATATATAAAACAGAAGGTAACTAAAAAACAAAATAAAAACATTGACAAACCAATAGGTGAAGAAAGCCCTGGAATAAAAGAACATAGAAGGAAGAGCAACATGCCAAAGAGGAGAGGGGATGGTGTAGAGAGCTATAGGTGAAAGAGTGAAGAGGACTGTAGAAAAAAAAACTGTTATATGTGGACATGAGGGCTGGTGTAAAGCCAGATACCCAGGAAGCAGAGCTTTACTATAGAGATGAGTTTAGGGGGAGACCTTAACCCATTCCCGATTTTAGGGCGTGCTATGCTGTCCTACAAGAGGATGGCTTTAATGATGTTTGGCGGCATATCACACCCTAACGATCAGACCCTTTCTCCAGCATGTGTACTTATTCTCCTCGCTGGATTTGATCGGTGGACTGCCTGACAACTGAGGCAGTCTCTCGGCAGCCAATGACTGATTACATGATCACATAACTCGGATCGGCTTGATTGACCTAATGCAGGGGGACTACCTGGATTGTCAGGCAGATCCACCAATATAGAAATAGTAAAATCAATGAAGTATGCTAAAAAAAAATATATAAATACATTTAGAATTAAATTTGACATGTATATGTATGTATTATTTTTACATAATAATGTGATTTATTTAAAGGAGCACTATATGGTCAGGAACACAAACATGTATTCCTGACCATATAGGGTTAAAACCACCATCTAGCCACCCTATTTCCCTCATGTCTCCATAAATATAGTAAAATCGTACTTGTAATCAAGTCTGCAGCTGCTTGCTTTGTCTCTGTTTCATTTTGACCTGCCCACTTCCTGCTGATATCATCAGAAGTGGTAGCCTGATCCAATCACAATGCTTCCCCGTAGGATTGGGTGAGACTGATAGAGAGGCAGGGAGGATACTCATGAGACATTGCTGCACACAAATATGTTTTTTTATTGCAGTAAAAGCTAACAGTATTATGACATTTACAACTAAAATGCCATGACAAACTTGGAAAATATTTTTTTTCATTTCTCACACCTTTTTTTTATTTTATTAATTTTAAAGTATGTGTCATATATAAATATGTGATGTGAAATGAAAGCCTCAATTTTCCTGAACAAAAGTATATATAATACGTCTGGGTGCACTTAATATGAAAGAAGTAAATTATGGTTGAACAGACATATAGCTCAAATTCCAAGTTCTGTTTTGGTTCAGAACTTGTACAATTGCCTCCGTCCTTAAGAGGTTAAAGGATCGGAGACTATAAAAAATTTGACAGGATGGGGCAGCACACATCAGTTACAATTGGGCTCCTCTTGAGAAGTCCTGTATATGAGAATTAGCAATGCAAGCACAAACAGAGTATGCATATGTATGTGCCACATATTTGGAAGATAGATAAATAAATACATTTATATTACACTACACACTTCTAAGCATATGCAGCATATTGGTGCAGATCACAATGGTCCTCCACTGAATCATCTGGGATCCTGCTCTCTAGGACACCTCCACTGGGCCACCTGTAAATAATGGCTTCCACTGACCAGCAGAGATTACACTAAACAGAGGAGAGTACATTTTAAAACTCTCCACTCACATTCACACACTCAGTCTCCCCTACCCACCACACTCAGACTAACCCACACACATTTAGCCACCACATACATAACATTCAATGAGCACACACAGAGACACTCCCCCTACCCCTGTCCCCCACACATAAAGCTCTCATCCTCCACACACAACACTCAGCTACTATACACACACAAGACTCCCTCACACACATACAGGACTCGGCCATCACATACATAACACTCAAAGAAACAAAACCCAGTGTCTGAGGAGAGGACCTCGATCTAGCACCCTGCCTGGGACCCTGAGCACAGGTATATAAAATAAATTAGGTCCAGGCACTCAGGATTGCTGCAGTAAGGCATTTTTATTGAAACCAAAACTGCACCGTTTCGGCCTACACAGAGGCCTTTATCAAGCTCTATGTAGGCCGAAACATTGCAGTTTTTATTTCAATAAACCTGCCATCCTGCAGAATTCCCGAGTGCCTGGACCTAATTTATTTCATCTACTAAACTGGGTTTTGCCAATCTTGGCCCTGATAAGCACCTGGCTTACTAAGTGTGAGTGCGGTATCCTCCATTTGTGAATTACTCTGAGCAGATGTATGACATTTATTATAAAATATCAGAGGGACCTTTACCTGTAGTCTCTTAGAACCATAACCACTGACATTAGCGCTAGTTGTTTTGGTGATTGTTGAATCTGTGACATATCCGGCCTATCCTTTTCATTCTACTACATTTGCTATAGAATATGACTAATCATTCACTTTATTCGCGTTTACCTGGCCTGCACTTCCGCATTTTGTTTACCTGCTGCCTATTTAAACATTATATCTATATTCTTTGTGAAGAGGGAAACTAAATAAATAAAATATGCTCATTTGTTTTAGAATTTCCATTGTTGACTTGGGAATGGTAATCTCTCACAAATCTCAGCTTTAACCTTGCCAATTGCTGTATGCCTGTAAGTGCACTGCAGTTATTTGGAACATTTTCTAGCTTGGCGCTGGCATCCTTTTGCTAGATTACATTTATGCATTAGTACCATCTGTGCTTGCTGCTCCTTCTGCGAGTTAGCCCTGGCCAAATGACTGGCATTTATCTGGAAGTGCATTCAAAAAAAAAAAAAAAAATCGAGGGAGAGATAGAAAGTCGGTAAAATGGGACTTTTTCATTCTGTAGACAATGCAAGTAATCATAAAGAGGAACTGTTGGAAAAATATCACAATTGAGAACAGAAAACATCTGCTGCTATTTTCTTTCCTTTCTATTTTCAATCATTGTATTACTTGCTTTCACATTACTTTATCCATGTTGATTGGATAGTAGCAGTCATATTACAACTTATGCCTCACTGCTGGACCACCAGTGATACTTTACATAGTTAAATCCATCTAAACTCAGAGAATATGTCTATGTATTTACTCTGGTCTTGCCTTGATACAGATTGCCTTAAATGTAGATGATCTAATTGACAGTCTGTTCCACAGGCGTTGTTTGCTTTTGACTGTATTTCCTGAACTTTTGTTGTTAAAAAGTCATTTCCACTTTAGAAATGAATCACTAATCCGCATATTTTTCAAACTTTAAACTGAAGTAAATTAAAAACTGAGTGGCACAATTAAGGTTAAAATTGCCGTTCTAGAAAAATTTGCCAACTTGGATGTTGTCACAGCATAGCTATTTTATTTTTCTATTTGCCATTCAAATTTCTATTTGCTATAATTCGGAGATTTGTGAATAACCCTTTAATGTGTAGAAGTAATATTGTTACCTCCAAATTAACCATACTTTTACATATTCAGAACACGAGCAAGATTAAAACTATAAATTCCATTAAATTAATTTAATTGCTTTATTATGTATTTTTTTCTTCTTCTTCTAGATAATGAGGAACAGTCGATTTTTTATTGTTAAATATTATAAATATTCTTTTGTGCGTGAGTTTAATTGCAGGACAGATGAGTACCTTGTGCACGAATAAAGTAGACACAGGCATTAGTCACCTGCCAAAAAAAGAAGGATAACATAGGAATGTATTTCAAGAGTTTAGGATTTTAGAAGTGTGTAATATCATTAGTTGTTTTTTTGTTTGTTTGTTTTCTTAATTTTGTTGTTGTAGTCCTTTGATCCAGTGCTTGTCCCAGTTTGTCACAGCCACATTGAGGTTTTTTTAGAAAAAAGGCTTGCTGTTTTTATTTTATCTACTCTCCGTGTGGATTGAGACATTTGCTATGAGTGAGTTGGGCTTCTTAATTTCCAGGTGTTCTTTATTTTAATACTAATGTTATATTACAGGGGTAGGCAACCTACGGCACTAGTGCCATGCACGGCACTCAAGGTGTCTTTGCACGGCACTCAAGGCTGCTAGAGCCAAACAGGCTCTGGCTATCAGGAGTCCAGTAAAATTTCAGATTTCTGCTAATACGAAGAGGTGGTTAAGGACAATCCTCAATTTATGCATTGCAGCACATAGAGGAAGTGATCTCAGATCACTTTCTCCTGGCACTTGTGAATAGGAATCCACACTGTAGTAGAGCAACCTGCAGCTGCTGTTGCAGCTCCTGTCCTTGACCTTTACCTGGCCAGCTTGGTCCCCACTGGAACCCAGGGAAGCCACCCACAGTGCTAGATATACACATAAATGCAGAATAACCCTGCCCTCATACAAATAATAACAGCCCACACACAAACATACACACAATCCCCACAAACGCAACACCACTAACAATCCACATACATGCACACAACCACACATGCAGCCTCTCACGTGCAACACCCCAAACAGCCCCACACATACACACACTACCAAACACACAATGTGACATATCCATCCACACACAATTCCACAAGCAGCCCTCATACACAGCCCACATTCATATGTATCATAGACAATACAATAAACTACTAATGAACATATACAATATAATAGCTCATATACGCACAAATACAACAATACAAAGGAATTACAGTAAAAATAACACAAGCAGAATACGGCAGCATACACACCTCAATTAAAAAAAAATAGGATCAGCACGCTACGGGACATCACAATCCTATATCGGCACAGTGCTGCTAAAAGGTTATGTAACGGATCGCCTGGCACCCCGACTGGGTACCTCCGTTGAAAGATGCTCCTAGCGCTTCCAGAGGACTCCAAGCACTCCACCAGACACCATAAGCACCGCAGGCTGCAGCTATCTCCCTTCAGAACGAAGCAGGAACAAGCTCTTACAAGAGCTCAGTGATTATAGCAAGGGAATATGCCTAGCATAGCAATCCCTTGTAGCAGATTCCCCCAATAAGAGACAGGACTCAAGTTGAGGGTAAAAATAGAACTCTCTGGCTGCTAGCTTGCAGCCCTTTTTATTCACAATCCACAAAACCTAGTACTGCTCACAGGGTTTTGCAGAACAACCAATAAACACATTACAACACATACAATGCAAGTACAGCAGCCAATCAGACACAATGGGACAATAGAAACACACCCAGCATATTCCTCCCCTCTGCTTAGGAGATAATTGAGTCAATTACTGTATCTACTCAATTATCTCCAAGCTGAAAAGTTACACTTTTTATACATTTTTATAACTTTGTGAGTTAACATCGTACATACATAAAACTTATATTATTTTAACCAGTATAACTTGGGGACAAACATATCCAAAATTCACTTGAATAGGTTCAGGGGTTTAACGGTTAGGTCGAAGTCCTTTGTTTTCACTTGCAAGCATGGCTTTTCCTTGTCCCTGGGACAACACCCTGCTGGAGAACAATGGATCCGGGGGAGGGGAAGAGGAAGTGTCCAAAAAGTTTCAGTATGTCCATACACTGTTTTTAAAAGGCCAGCACAGTACAATAAAAGTCCATTCACTGTGCTTAAAGGGCCAGTAGCCGCACGATAAAACACAGTATGCCCAAATACCGTGCATAAAGGGCCAAATCGCCCAGGGACCGTAGTCACACGGTAAGAGGCGGGCAAGCAGCCCCCTCCAAAACACAGTGGCGAAGTGGCTTTCGCTACATATCTTCCCATTCGGGGGTAGACTAACCAGGTACCTGACCTTCTGCCGGTCAGTACCTAGATTAGTCGGGCAGCCCACCCATAAAACAAAATTAGCAGAGTAGCCCACCCACAAAACAAATTTAGCAGTGTAGCCCCCCCACAATAAATAATTCACAGAATGGCCCACCCACGGTACATAGTTCACAGAGGGTCTAACCCACAAAACAAATTTAGCAGTGTAGCCCCCCCACAATAAAGAATTCACAGAATAGCCCCCCAACAATAAGTCATACTGGCCTGTAGGTCCCAAGTTGTGGGGTGAAACTGTGGCACCCTCGGCCTTGCTGGGCAAATGGCTGTGAGTACTTGGGGGCCAGATGCCCGATGTGCTCTGCTCCGGGGTCAGAGCTGGGGTAGTCTCAGGGTAAGGAAAAAAGGAAGGACAGAGGCCAGCGGCGCTCTGCCCAGTTGCCAGCTCTTCCGCTGAGGCAGCCTGTAGAAAGTCAGGCTCAGGGGAAGGAAACAAGGGAGGACAGAGGCCAGCGGCGCTCTGCCCAGTTGCCAGCTCTTCTGCTGGGGGATCAGGGAACAAAGGAGTTGACTGGGGAGGAGAAATATCACTTACCTCCCCCTGGTACTCCGGCTGCTGCTGGGGGGGGAGGTCGATGCTCTCCACTTTCTGTAACTCCAGCTCTAGTTGGGGATCTGGGCCGGTTGCCCAGCATCCCTGTAGGGCCGGTGGAGAGATCTCGGTCCCATCTCCACCTGCCTGCAGGGGGTCCTCCCAGGACCAGTCTATGAGGTCCTCTACCTCGGGTACCTCTGGTTGCTGTTGGGGAGGGAGACCGGTTGTCTCTTCCTCCAATAACACATTCTGCCGCTGGGGAGTGAGACCGACTGTCTCCCCTCCCTGTAAAACATACTGCCGCTGGGGATCTGGGCCGGGTGCCCAGCATCCCTGTAGGGCCGGTAGAGAGACCTCGGTCCCATCTCCACCGGCCACCTCGGTTTCTTCCTCGTCCCACTCTACCTGTGGCTGGAGTTTCTCCCAACGTGCCCACTGGCCTTCCCTCAACGCCCTGTGTTGTAGGTTCCGGGTCACCATGTCCCACACAAACCGCACGTATTTCTCCTCTGGATTGGGTCCGTAAAACTTCAGGCGCAACCCTACCATCGTGCCAAACTCTAGTACGGAGTAGCTATACGCCATGCTTGCTGTAGCCACTGCTGGTTCCATTATGTTGCTGAAGATAGGGACGCTGCACAACTCCACAAGTTACCGGTGTCTCTGAGCTGCTTCTCCTCGCACTAGGACGCCATCCCACCGCTTGCCACCAATGTAACGGATCGCCTGGCACCCCGACTGGGTACCTCCGTTGAAAGATGCTCCTAGCGCTTCCAGAGGACTCCAAGCACTCCACCAGACACCATAAGCACCGCAGGCTGCAGCTATCTCCCTTCAGAACGAAGCAGGAACAAGCTCTTACAAGAGCTCAGTGATTATAGCAAGGGAATATGCCTAGCATAGCAATCCCTTGTAGCAGATTCCCCCAATAAGAGACAGGACTCAAGTTGAGGGTAAAAATAGAACTCTCTGGCTGCTAGCTTGCAGCCCTTTTTATTCACAATCCACAAAACCTAGTACTGCTCACAGGGTTTTGCAGAACAACCAATAAACACATTACAACACATACAATGCAAGTACAGCAGCCAATCAGACACAATGGGACAATAGAAACACACCCAGCATATTCCTCCCCTCTGCTTAGGAGATAATTGAGTCAATTACTGTATCTACTCAATTATCTCCAAGCTGAAAAGTTACACTTTTTATATATTTTTATAACTTTGTGAGTTAACATCGTACATACATAAAACTTATATTATTTTAACCAGTATAACTTGGGGACAAACATATCCAAAATTCACTTGAATAGGTTCAGGGGTTTAACGGTTAGGTCGAAGTCCTTTGTTTTCACTTGCAAGCATGGCTTTTCCTTGTCCCTGGGACAACACCCTGCTGGAGAACAATGGATCCGGGGGAGGGGAAGAGGAAGTGTCCAAAAAGTTTCAGTATGTCCATACACTGTTTTTAAAAGGCCAGCACAGTACAATAAAAGTCCATTCACTGTGCTTAAAGGGCCAGTAGCCGCACGATAAAACACAGTATGCCCAAATACCGTGCATAAAGGGCCAAATCGCCCAGGGACCGTAGTCACACGGTAAGAGGCGGGCAAGCAGCCCCCTCCAAAACACAGTGGCGAAGTGGCTTTCGCTACAGTTGCCTACCCCTGTTATATTATTTGTACGCTTCTGTGCTGTTACCTCCTGCATCATGCCCATGTTGTTACTGAATGGCAAGCCTTTAACCCCTTAAGGACCAAACTTCTGGAATAAAAGGGAATCATGACATGTCACACATGTCATGTGTCCTTAAGGGGTTAAAGAAGTGTCAAAGAGTTACATTGTGTCTTATTTATCAATGGGGTGTCCTGTAAGTTGCAAAAGGGAAGGAAGTTCTCAAGCAAGACCTCCAGCATATAATTGTGGCATAGGACATAGAAGGACAGAACAGGCTTTTCTATCTGTTAGCCATTATTATTATTTTATTATTTATATAGCGGCATCAGATTCTGTAGCGATGTACAATGGAAGTAGTATGATCTATAAAAAATGTGCACAAATAATAACATATTAATTTACGAAGGATGAAAAATGCTATTGAGAGAGCTCTGTGGCTAGTGTTTCAATTACAATATCTCTAGTATCTAATAAAAGCCACTAGTTCAAATACTGTAAAGTCAACTCAGCCTATCATACTACCGAAGTTGATAAAATGCTTAACGTTAAATCGGGTAAAAATAGGACACAATTGAAAAATATTAAAAACTGCCTGTTCTTTTCCTGGTTAATAATTTGATATAATCTAAAGGAATTCAGCATAAAATGTTGTATGGTTTAAAAATTTGTAACTTCAACTAGTGCAAGTTTGTTTCTTTTTTTTATCTAACAACAAAATTAATTAACGTCTGTTTCCAAGTGAAAAACATCAGACGCGAGACATCGAAATGCAATCTGTTTATGACTGTAGACTTATTGCATTGAGTTCAAATTGAAGAAACAACTCTTAGATTTTTCTGTAACTTGCCCAAGTGATACAGTAGAATTGGGCCCCAATGCCAGAAAACTATTACACTGGTTTAACTATATTAATAAATACTTATCATTTTTCGGAATAATAGGGATTTTAGCCGTTATGACACAAACCCAACAGACACATATTATAGTCTATTTTAAATGTTGTATTAACAAAGCTATTTTGTGAACAAGCATCTACTATGCAGCCATATTAATTGCTGAGCTGGGAATGATTTTAAAGTATACATTAAAAAGAATGAATAATTGTGTGTACTTGTAACAATATTTGCAAACAGAGCATTTACTACCATTGATTAAAGTGCTTCAATTAAGCACTCTCAGCACTATAACCATTTCCGAGTGGATATGGTGCCAATGTTCCCTCTGTTGCCATTCTGCAGTAAGTCAAACAGACAGTTTATTAACCGTTTTTTAACAGATTGACACTTCCCTGGGTTTTCTGGGTGTCTGGGACCTTTCACTGTCCTGTGAGATTACTCAAACCGAAATTCATGTTCCTCTCACAGTTATGTCTGACATAACTGTTGACAATTTAGTAGTGTGTGGAACTGCACTTACTCCCATAAATCTGAGCCAGGGTGCTTGCTGAACCGGAATCAAACACCAGATTTCCAAAAATTAATAAAGTAATAGAGGTCCAGGCACTCCTTGGTTCAAATACAAAAAGAGAAGTCCTGCGCTTAAGCAGCAAGGACTACAACACACATCAGCCCCAATATATAGTAAAAACCAAAGAAAAGAAAATGTTACTTGCGCTTTTTCCTTAATCCCTATGTATATTTAGACAAATGGAGGTCATTTAGTTGCTCCAATGGCCATTGGAGGGATGCCCGCCTGCCAACGTCAAGGCAGACCCCCCCTAAGCGGGTCCTAACACTGACCCTTCAGCCTGCTTCCTTGAGCTTCTGGCAAAGATATCTCTAATGAGACAGAAAGGGGTATTTTTTATATACACCCCTTTACTTATTAACCCTTAATAGGGAACACATGGGATGGGTAGCAGCATTGTAACCAGGCTGTGTGATACAAAGTAAATACAAATACAAAAAGAGAAGTCCTGCGCTTAAGCAGCAAGGACTACAACACACATCAGCCCCAATATATAGTAAAAACCAAAGAAAAGAAAATGTTACTTGCGCTTTTTCCTTAATCCCTATGTATATTTAGACAAATGAAGGTCATTTAGTTGCTCCAATGGCCATTGGAGGGATGCCCGCCTGCCAACGTCAAGGCAGACCCCCCCTAAGCGGGTCCTAACACTGACCCTTCAGCCTGCTTCCTTGAGCTTCTGGCAAAGATATCTCTAATGAGACAGAAAGGGGTATTTTTTATATACACCCCTTTACTTATTAACCCTTAATAGGGAACACATGGGATGGGTAGCAGCATTGTAACCAGGCTGTGTGATACAAAGTAAATACAAATACAAAAAGAGAAGTCCTGCGCTTAAGCAGCAAGGACTACAACACACATCAGCCCCAATATATAGTAAAAACCAAAGAAAAGAAAATGTTACTTGCGCTTTTTCCTTAATCCCTATGTATAGTTAGACAAATGGAGGTCATTTAGTTGCTCCAATGGCCATTGGAGGGATGCCCGCCTGCCAACGTCAAGGCAGACCCCCCCTAAGCGGGTCCTAACACTGACCCTTCAGCCTGCTTCCTTGAGCTTCTGGCAAAGATATCTCTAATGAGACAGAAAGGGGTATTTTTTATATATATATACACCCCTTTACTTATTAACCCTTAATAGGGAACACATGGGATGGGTAGCAGCATTGTAACCAGGCTGTGTGATACAAAGTAAATACAAATACAAAAAGAGAAGTCCTGCGCTTAAGCAGCAAGGACTACAACACACATCAGCCCCAATATATAGTAAAAACCAAAGAAAAGAAAATGTTACTTGCGCTTTTTCCTTAATCCCTATGTATATTTAGACAAATGGAGGTCATTTAGTTGCTCCAATGGCCATAGGAGGGATGCCCGCCTGCCAACTTCAAGGCAGACCCCCCCTAAGCGGGTCCTAACACTGACCCTTCAGCCTGCTTCCTTGAGCTTCTGGCAAAGATATCTCTAATGAGACAGAAAGGGGTATTTTTTATATACACCCCTTTACTTATTAACCCTTAATAGGGAACACATGGGATGGGTAGCAGCATTGTAACCAGGCTGTGTGATACAAAGTAAATACAAATACAAAAAGAGAAGTCCTGCGCTTAAGCAGCAAGGACTACAACACACATCAGCCCCAATATATAGTAAAAACCAAAGAAAAGAAAATGTTACTTGCGCTTTTTCCTTAATCCCTATGTATATTTAGACAAATGGAGGTCATTTAGTTGCTCCAATGGCCATTGGAGGGATGCCCGCCTGCCAATGTCAAGGCAGACCCCCCCTAAGCGGGTCCTAACACTGACCCTTCAGCCTGCTTCCTTGAGCTTCTGGCAAAGATATCTCTAATGAGACAGAAAGGGGTATTTTTTATATATATATACACCCCTTTACTTATTAACCCTTAATAGGGAACACATGGGATGGGTAGCAGCATTGTAACCAGGCTGTGTGATACAAAGTAAATACAAATACAAAAAGAGAAGTCCTGCGCTTAAGCAGCAAGGACTACAACACACATCAGCCCCAATATATAGTAAAAACCAAAGAAAAGAAAATAGGGATTAAGGAAAAAGCGCAAGTAACATTTTCTTTTCTTTGGTTTTTACTATATATTGGGGCTGATGTGTGTTGTAGTCCTTGCTGCTTAAGCGCAGGACTTCTCTTTTTGTATTTGTATTTACTTTGTATCACACAGCCTGGTTACAATGCTGCTACCCATCCCATGTGTTCCCTATTAAGGGTTAATAAGTAAAGGGGTGTATATAAAAAATACCCCTTTCTGTCTCATTAGAGATATCTTTGCCAGAAGCTCAAGGAAGCAGGCTGAAGGGTCAGTGTTAGGACCCGCTTAGGGGGGGTCTGCCTTGACGTTGGCAGGCGGGCATCCCTCCAATGGCCATTGGAGCAACTAAATGACCTCCATTTGTCTAAATATACATAGGGATTAAGGAAAAAGCGCAAGTAACATTTTCTTTTCTTTGGTTTTTACTATATATTGGGGCTGATGTGTGTTGTAGTCCTTGCTGCTTAAGCGCAGGACTTCTCTTTTTGTATTTGTATTTACTTTGTATCACACAGCCTGGTTACAATGCTGCTACCCATCCCATGTGTTCCCTATTAAGGGTTAATAAGTAAAGGGGTGTATATAAAAAATACCCCTTTCTGTCTCATTAGAGATATCTTTGCCAGAAGCTCAAGGAAGCAGGCTGAAGGGTCAGTGTTAGGACCCGCTTAGGGGGGGTCTGCCTTGACGTTGGCAGGCGGGCATCCCTCCAATGGCCATTGGAGCAACTAAATGACCTCCATTTGTCTAAATATACATAGGGATTAAGGAAAAAGCGCAAGTAACATTTTCTTTTCTTTGGTTTTTACTATATATTGGGGCTGATGTGTGTTGTAGTCCTTGCTGCTTAAGCGCAGGACTTCTCTTTTTGTATTTGTATTTACTTTGTATCACACAGCCTGGTTACAATGCTGCTACCCATCCCATGTGTTCCCTATTAAGGGTTAATAAGTAAAGGGGTGTATATAAAAAATACCCCTTTCTGTCTCATTAGAGATATCTTTGCCAGAAGCTCAAGGAAGCAGGCTGAAGGGTCAGTGTTAGGACCCGCTTAGGGGGGGTCTGCCTTGACGTTGGCAGGCGGGCATCCCTCCAATGGCCATTGGAGCAACTAAATGACCTCCATTTGTCTAAATACTCCTTGGTTCAAGACAGGTACTTTATTAGGAACCACAACAGCAAAGTTTCGACCCCAAAAGGTCTTTGTCAAGCTTGACAAAGACCTTTTGAGGTCGAAATGTTGCTGTTGTGGTTCCTAATAAAGTACCTGTCTTGAACCAAGGAGTGCCTGGACCTCTATTACTTTAATAACTGTTGACAATGGCAGCTGAATGAAAGTCGTGACTGTAAAAACCTGTATAAAATCTATATATATATTTAAAGAAATGTATTGTCAATATCTCACTGATTAAACTTGTGAGAGGTATAACTATTGTCAGGGTTCCCGTTTTGTTTCATGCAAAGGAGACCTGCCTGTCAAGTTCTAGACTGCTCCTCTGGTCGATGGTGGTCTGAAAGGGGATAATGGTGTTGGTTTCTTTTGTAATGGCACAAAGAATTATTGAGTGAATAGGTCTGGATGGGAACTATCTATTTGGTATAAGCTTCACTTTAAAGAACACTTTAGTGTTAGGAATTCTAGTGCGAAGAGGAACCTAATACCACATGTGCATTAGGCCTGCCCCATAGAGCATTCATTTATTGCTTTCTTATGGGATGCATAGCGTGAGGACATCCAGGGTCATTTTCACTGAGTCACTGAGAGGCAGTCACTAGAAGCAGTCTTAACCCTGCAATATAAACATTTCAGTTTGTTTGAAACTGCAATGATTTACATTGCAGGGATAAAAGAACTGGAACTGTACACCCAATCCACTTCAATGAGATGAAGATATAAACAAACTGTCACTTTCCAGGATTTTTAACATTATGTTTACTCATCCTAGATATTTAAAAAAAATATTTAACAAATATGTGTTTGTTAGGTGTGAAAAGCAAAACTATTTCCAGATCGGCTATTTTGACTTTAAAAGGATATTATAAGCCTCGGGTGTGTAGAACATGCCACTGCAGTCCCACTGCTTAATTCTCTGCAATTTAGGAGTTAAATCACTTTAGTTTCTTTTTATACCCTCCTATAGCTGTGACTCATAGAAAAAAACTGAAAAATATGGTTTCATTTTTAAATGGATGTCAACTTGATTTAGAAGTTTTTATCTCGTGCTCTGTAAACTGAACTTTATTCACACACACAGGAGGCTCTTGCAGGGTCTAGAAGGCTATTAACCCCTTCCTGACGTTAGGGCGTGCTCTGCCGTCCTACAAAATGAGGGGTTTTACGTCATTAGGGTGGCATAGCAGGTCCTAACAATCTGGCACCTGGCAGTCATCACAGCAGAAAAGCAAAGAGAGAAGGAAACAGTATGCAATGGGGGATATTTTTCAAAGTGTTCTGTTCTAAAAAGTCATGCAAAAATGTTATAGGAGAAGAGTCACCAATGGAATGTGGCTGCTGGTTTCTAATGTTTAGATGGTCACTGCCCTATTTTAAGTACTTTCGGCCAATTTTGTAGAACAGAACACCTTGTTAAATCTCCCCTGTGTTTCAAAGTCTTCTCTTCCAATGCAATGTGTTCTCTGGATTGACCTAGACTTAAAAGTAGAGAAAAGATCTACCAATTGACATCAAAGAAAATTAAGCATTACATGAAATAATGATAAACACAAGTTATAGGTGATTTTCAATGTTTTATACAGTGGTGTAATTTCCATTAGTTTCCTTTTAAATTATGTTTATTGTCAGTGTATTGTACATGTTGGTAAAGGACAATGAATGCCTTCCATTCAGTGCAATAGAATCTTATATCTTTTCCATTAGTGTTTACAATTTAATTTAATTTAATTTAATCATCTTAAATAGAAAAATAATAATTTGATTTTAACCCTTTAATGGAAAACCAAAGTGGTAGGAATGCAAACCTGTATTTTTAACAAATGATGTCCCTATCGGAACATATTGGCATTGACTTTATTATTGTTGGATGAGCTTTTCAAATGATTAAATATTTATGAATACAGTTTTAAAATATATAAAAAAAAATCTATCATATATAAAAATATATTAATATATAAAAGTATTAAAAATTTTAAATGTTTTTTTATAATATTAGATAATTTGAAAGTTTATTCAAAAATTGTAAATCAGTTGAAAAGTTTATAACAATTTTATCGATGTCATAATGTGAAACGGTTATTTTAAAGGAACACTATCAGATTAGGAATACCAATCTGAATTCCTAATGCTGTAGTTCCCTGTTAAACGTTTAGTGGAAATTCAGATTTAGTTACCTTTACTCCCTTGCAGCGACGGTCTCCACACTGCCGTTCCGTCTCCATGGCTGAGATCATCAAGATAGATGATCTCAGCTAAGTCAATGCTTTCCTACTGGAAAGCATTGGGAGGCTAGTGCGCATACACAGTAAAACGTTGCACTTTGCCAATCAGATGATCTCTATGTCGCCATCTCAGTGAAATAGCAGAATTTTTCTTTGCAATTTTCTCGGACGAGCTTCTAGTGGTTGAGTGACATCCACTAGAGGCTTTTAACCCCTTAAGGACACATGATGGAAATATTCCGTCATGATTCCCTTTTATTCCAGATGTTGTGTCCTTAAGGGGTTAAACCCTGGAATGTAAACATTGCTTTATTGCAGAACATCAGTGCTTTATACTGCAGGGACAAGACAACTACAGGAACATGGCACCCAGACCCATTGAGATAAAGTGGTCTGGGTGCATATAGTGTCCCTTTAATGTGTTGGGGGTGTTCACGATTTTGTATGAAGGCAAAAAGAGGGAAAAATAACACATTTCCAAGCTTTTTGTCATCAATATTTTAATTTTATTCTATTAGTGCAATATATTTATTACTGTGTATGTGCTATAAACAGAGCTTATTTAACAAATATAAATGAATCATGAATCCTGGCATATTCACTGTTTATTATTTGTGTTATATAAATGCATATCTGGATTATCTAAATCAATGACTAAGACATGGATACTTTGAATGTTTGTTTAAAAAGCCAAATACAAAAAAGCTAACCATTTCATCACCACTGTGGATTTTAGCCTTTTACCTTACAAAACGTTGTGCTGATGTGTTCCATTGCATGGAAGGGATTATGGAACATAAAATAGCTTGCCACCGAGACTATTTAGAGAACCCAGTGGTCAATGTGTCATTAACTGTGTATTCATTTTGAGTGCAAAGGATCAATCTATCAGATTTCACTGTGAAGGCTTCTGTTTATAAAGCTGACAGCTGGATCACAGTCTCATCTAGAGGGCTGTTACATGTTGCATGCAGAAGAGTAAAATCTGCTCTACTTTATGACAACTTTTAATATTTTTTATATTGCACAACAAAAATATAGAAAATATAGATATTTCTGTTTTCACAGTATAAACATCATTAGCTTAATTTCAGCAGCAGATTACAGTAAAAGTGGTTCTTTAAACATACAGTCCTGGTCATTTGACGCAGAGGTTCATCCCAAATTAGTCAAACCATACTAGAGTTGCTTGGCTGTAGGAAGTAAGAAAGCTCCTGTTTTTTGGTACAACCACTAAGAAAATGTTTGTTTCAGATGACGGCGGCTAGCAAAGGACTCCTTGTACCATAAAACTACAATGAGTTGTATTAGTTATGGTGCTCAGAGTGAATCTTCAAATGGACACTTTAGGCATTTACTTAGAAAAGACCGCTAACACTGCTGCTTAAATAAAACTCTAGTGGTTATCACTCAGACAGCCACTAGAATGACTTCCTGGATCCGATCCTACAATCTTTGCAGGACCAATCTCAATGGAACAATCCCCAGAAAGATTTATTAAGTTAGTGTATCTCTATGAGGAGATGCTGAGTGGTGCGGCATGTCCAATGTCTCGTCTGTACACTGATCTCAGCCGGGAAGCAGTGGAGACCGGTGCGCCAGAGGAGCAAATGTAAGTTAAACTTGTTTGTTTCTTTATTTTAATTGGAGGTGGGGTGGAGGCAGGGCCGGTGCAAGCATTTTTACCACCCAATGCAAAAAATATCTTGCTGCCCCATTTGCTCCATCCACTCATGCAGACTAACACACACGCACTGATCCATATATGACACATGCAGACTGACACACACGAACCCATATATACACACTGATCCATGCAGAGACACACATATAGACATGAACTGACTCATACAGACATGCACTGACCCATGCAGACACACAATGACCCATACAGACACACAATACCCCCATACAGACACACAATACCCCCATACAGACACTCACTGACCCACACAGACCCACACAGACACACAATGCCCTATACAGACACACACTGACCCATACAGACAAACAGACACACAATGCCACATACAGACACACACTGACCCATACAGACACACACTGACTCATACAGTCACACAGTGCCCGATACAGACACACACACTGACCCATACAGACACACACTGACCCATACAGACACACACTGACCCATACAGACACAAAATGACCCTTACAGACACACACTGACAAATACAGACACACACTGACCCATACAGACACACAATGCCCCATACAGATGCACACTGACCCATACATGTCTGTTCGTCCACCCATTGTAAAGCGCTGCGGAATTTGATGGCGCTATATAAATATCATAATAATAATAATAATAATACAGACATAGTGTCCAATACAGACACACAATGACCCATAGGCTGCACAAACTCCGTCCCCCCACACACAGAGGATTCAATATAGTAAGTTTACCTACCAGTGCCAGGTAAGCTTCAAACTTTGACAGTGACTGTGAGTGTGTGCCTGCTAGTGAGTGAACTTGTGTGTGTGTCTGCTAGTGAGTGAACTTGTGTGTGTGCGTGTGTGTGTCTGACAGTGAGTTCACTTGTGTGTGTGTGTCTGCTAGTGAGTGAGTTGTGTGTGTGTGTGTGTGTGTGGCTGCTAGTGAGTGAGTTGTGTGTGTGTGTGTGTGTGTGGCAGTGGGCTTGTCTGTTCGAAGCATGTGTGTGTCAGTGAGCTTGTCTGTAATGAGCATGTGTGTGTCAGTGTGCTTGTCTGTAGTGAACATGTGGGTGTCAGTGAGCATGTGTGTGTGTGACAGTGAGCTTGTTTGTAGTAAGCTTGTGCCTGTCAGAGTTTGTCTGTACTAAATTTGTTTGTGTACCAATAAGCTTGTCTGTGTGTGTCAGTGAGATCGTCTGTCAGTGAGCCTATTTGTGTGCATCTGTGAGCTTTTGTTTTTATGTCAATGAGCGTATGTATATCAATTAGATTGTCTGTCTGTGAGCCTGTGCATCAATGAGCTTGTTTCAGTGAGTTTGTCTGTGTCTGCATGTGAGTATGCTTACTGTATAATTAAATGTTTTACTCTGAAATGACCAATATTTTGAATTAGAAAAATAAATACACCAATAATATGCAAGTCTATGTCTTGCCACCCCAGATGATTGAGTAATAAATAAATAAATAAGCACACATTTTATATATATATATATATATATATATATATATATATATATATATATCATCTGGGGAGGCAAGACATAGCCTTACATATTATTGATATATTTATTTTTCTAATTCAAATTATTGGTCCTTTCAGAGTGTGTGTGTAATAAAAATATATATATATATATATATATATATATATATATATACAGTATATACTCGACTATAAGTCGACCCGAATATAAGTCAAGACCCCTAATTTTACCCCCAAAAACTGGGAAAACGTATTGACTCGAGTATAAGACTAGGGTGGAAAATGCAGCAGCTACTGGTAAATTTCTAAATAAAATTATATCCCCCAAAAAATTATATTAATTGAATATTTATTTACAGTGTGTGTATATAATGAATGCAGTGTGTGTATGAGTGCAGTGTGTGTGTATGAGTGCAGTGTGTGTGTATGGGTGCAGTGTGTGTATGAGTGCAGTGTGTGTATGAATGCAGTGTGTATGTATGAGTGCAGTGTGTGTATGAGTGCAGTGTGTGTGTGTATGTATGAGTGCAGTGTGTGTATGAGTGCAATGTGTGTGTGTATGAATGCAGTGTGTGTTTGGGTGTGTGATGCAGAGCCTTGGTGGGGGGAGGTATTTTTATTATTATTTTGTAATTATTATTATTTTAATTTTAATTTTTCTTTTGTTATATTATTATTATTTTTATTTTATTATTATTTTTTTATTATTAATATTTTATTTTAATATTTACATTTTTATTTATTTTTTTCGTCCCCCCTCCCTGCTTGTTAGCTGGCCAGGGAGGGGGGCTTTCATTCCCTGGTGGTCCAGTGGATGGGCTGTGTAGGAGGGGGGCTGGCAAGCATTTACTTACCTTTCCTGCAGCTCCTGTCAGCTCCCTTCTCCTCTACGCCGGTCCGGTCATCTCCCCTGTCAGCTCCACTGTAAGTCTCGCGGCAACGCTCTGACCCCGCGGCTCTTGCGAGACTTACAGTGGAGGAGAAGGGAGCTGACCGGACCGGCGCGGAGGAGAAGGGAGCTGGCAGGAGCTGCTGCAAAGGTAAGTAAACGCTTGTAATGAGTCCGGCGGTCCTGGTCTGTATTATGGCAATGTAAGTTGCCATAATACAAACATTAACTCGAGTATCAGTCGATTGGGGTTTTTCTGCACAAAAAATGTGTGTATATATATATATATATATATATATATATATATATATATATATTACATATACACGGCACAATGACTTATGGGGCTGGCATGAATTTTTTTTTCCAGGCCTGCTTTGTATCCCCAGTCCAGACCTGTGAGTATGCCGTCTGACCAGTGTTTTACCGGGTGCTAGCAATGTAGCAATGTAAGTGCTCCCTATCGCCCGTCAACATGGCCAGCGGTACGTGGGGAATGATAGGGGGGCGGCCGTGGCAAAAACTTGATAGAGGGGCGGCACAGACCATCATAAAGCTGCATGGCCAGCGCCCCCCTTTAAGCAGCTCCCTAGGCGGCCGCCTAATTGGCATATAGGAAGCGCCAGCACTGGGTGGAGGGGACAGTCTATAGTTAAGATCACATGTTTGCGTGCACTAGAGTTTTCCATTAACACCCTTAATTGTGAATCAGAAATATAAGTACTTTACTGTATTAGGGATCATTGTGATACCCTATTCGAAAAGAATATAAAAAAAAAAAGGCATTACCTGCTACTGATTCAAAACTTGTTAGGCTGCTTTTATTGCCAAAACATGCTTATGTTTTTTATTTTTAACAGGTTAACAACAGGATATCCCTATATTGTGCTGACATACATAGTGATGAACAATAGCTTGGTGGAATTATCATCTTTTTACATTAGAGGAATAATAGATTACATTGTAAAATAAATAAATAGCTTTTGCAGAAAATCTGTGTAATAATATATAAATGATATATGACGCCCTGAGATCTCTCAACCAGTTCTTGCCCTTACATGGCCTTTAATAAGAGGGTTACTAAGTATGTGTTCATGGGAAGCATACAGTTGTTTGTTTCCTGTATTCTGTATGTCTGAAGACAAATGAGTGGAGTTAGAGTGGAAGAAGGTTTTATATGTAATATTAAATGAATAAATAAAAACTGCATCTGTTTTATACAAGAAAAAATATACACACACACACACACACACACACACATGTTATTTTTTATTATAATTTTCCGGAATTATGCTGTAACAATATATGAAATTGTTTTCCCTTATAGTCCTGAAGATCCACCCATGAAACCTTGCCTATTACCATAGGGTTTTTATAGAAAATAGCAAGATCCGTACGTATGTATATAGTGAAGTCTTTCAAAATAGCCATTTGCATCTGGAGACACTGTCATTTAGTTACGCTTCCAAGGGATTATTTATGAGTAAGTGTAGTACTACAGCAATTCATCTTATGATCTTCCAATCTTATATGATTGTGGAAGCATTTTAATGCCGATCCAGGATCATGTTACATGTAGTAGTTAATATTCCTCTTTATAGCTATAAGCAGAAAGAAAATATGAGTGATGTCAGTCCAATCTGACGAGGTCACTTATCGTAGAATGTATTTGTAACACTGATGTGCTGTTGACACTACTTATAATATAATTTGAGTGTTATGCATAAACACTCACATTCCTTCCAATATTGAATATTTACTGCTATTTGACATTTGACCTGCAGAAATTATAGTTTAATGATTTTTGGCATACACCCTGCAGACATTTATTACTATATCTTGTATGATCAGTGTTAATCCATTATATTAATTAATGGACATTAATTGTAGAAGATATAGCCATGACCTTCAGTGGGCTACGGAACACTCCCGCCTTGAACTGAATGTAGAATTATGTAGAATTCCTATCTTTGACTTTTCATCATTTGCTTTAAATCCCTAGCTTATTTGGCTCTGCAGTGACATCAGCAGAAACCAGGAAATAGCTGAGACCTATCAGCCAGTCCTGGTCCTCCTATTGATTTCAGTGTCAGTATTTTAATGTCTTATAATATTTTACTGCATAGCTAGGGTTTATGGAAGTTATAACGCAGCCATGTCAAGGACAGAAATTTATGTACGGTTCTCTATGTCACTGTACAGATTCATAATTCACATACCTACACATTAACTAAATGGATATTTTTTTTCATGAAAAATAGAAATGAGAAGCCTTGCAGAACTGCTTCTCGTTATTTTTGTTTCATAAACCAGATATAAGTTTTCTGAACTTTATTATAATAATAACTATTATTTATATTGCGCTTTTCTCCCAGTGGGACTCAAAGCACTTTTCAGCACACGCTCTCGGAATTAACCAAATCGGCAGCTGAATAGTAAAAGATGTTATTATTACCCAAATGATGGTACTCATTTTATCAAATTTGGAAGGATGAAGGGCTGAGTTGACCCTGCGAACTCGCATTTTTGAACAGGCTTTATAGTCAGGGAATTTACCAACTGAACTGAACCTCACCGGCATTTATGTTGTGTAAATAAATATACAGGATGACTTTTTTTTGTGCAATACTCTATCCAATGTATTCTGTAACCTTACATGCCTGTAGTATCCTTTTTAAACATGTTGCCATATAGTAATGGGAAATGTGGAACATTGTTCTCCAGCGGTATATACCTTGTCATTCAAACAATCAAACTATACAATAATATAGGCAGGCATCAAAGGTCGAGATTCCTGTCGGATAAACTGATAAGTCAAAATAATAAAATATAATTAATACAATATTTTATTATAATTAAATAATTTAAACATGAAGGGAAAGAACTATTCTGCCTACTACTTTGTTTGAATTAAAATACCTTTGAATTACACAAAAATAATATTAATATGTTTTTTTTTACAGTAGTCATGTACATAAGCATGCTAAGCACATTTCTATAGAGGGTACCCAACATATTTTGTTGTAAAAAGTTAACATTACCCAATCACAAAGAATATTTGATTTACAATGCAAACTGAACAATAATTCCTTTCTACATGTTGCTTAACATATCAAAGTTAAAACAAATTAGATTTAAAAAAAATATATATTTATTTGCTTATTGATAATTAGACTTTTATATAGAGATGTAGTCACTATTCATGTTCCTTATTTTTAGTCAAAAAATAAGCAACCAACTAATGCAATATGCAGGTTGGGAGAGAACGTTGTGCCAGGAAAGTTTTGGCACATTCCTTGCACATGCCTATTCTAAGGTAACTGAACTGTGGGGAACTGTAAGAAAACATAGGTTGGCTGTTTTAACCAATTAATAATGCACTTGATCCTCATGATTATCCAGAAATAGTAGATTATCAAACTCTAAAATTGGATAAAAAAACTTTATTAATTCATAAGATAAGTTATGTTATTTTATTTATTAAATACCATTTCATCAAGTTGTAAAATGAGTTGATGAAACACATGTGGAAGTAAGCGATGTAGTGCAAATAGGAATGACGAGGTGAAGAAGTAATGATATAAACAAGCCCAGGACTAAATCATTGATTTAAAAACCCAGCCTTAGAACTATATATTTGAGTTTGTGATAGGTATAATATATTGGTTTATTAAATATAATTTGTTGACATTCTGTAACTCTTGTGGATTTAACCTTTGAAGATAGGTTCAGAGATTTAAATGATTTAATGTCCATATGTGATACAAAATGTAAGCAATCAAATAGATTTAATTGTTTTAATTAAGTAGAATACATTGTTCCAACTGGATAATTTTGAATATTGAATAGACTCCCTATTGTGAAAGGATCATATATTTTTTTTATCCTGTTTAATTTTACTGTTACTAATAAAATATCACTGTTTTACTACAATAATAATATTTGCAATGGAATGAATTACAGGCATTAGTGGTGGCTAATTTAGATAACTTTGTTTTCATAGGAAACATAGTAATGCATTATTTATTTAATATGTATAAAGTGGTGGTTACATTTACCTACCTACCCAAAACTGTGGATATTATAAATTCACCTCCTTCTCCTGTACAAATATGGGTAAAAATAGCCAAGTTAAAACTAAAGAAGAAGTAGCCAAATCCATTTTTTCCCTCTAGCTTACCACTCATATTTAAATTTACCACAATTTGGAATAAAGTGAATAAAACACTCAAAGATGTAAGCAGTTGCCCATCCCCCAACTGCTACGGGTGGCATCCCAAAATGAAACATCTAGCATCCTTGTTGTGAAGGAGTCCGATCGAAAATCCATGTTAATTACCCCTCCCACCCCCACCGACCCCAAAAAATGTAAATCTAGCAATTATTCAACTTAGATTTTAGTATAAACAAAAACCTAAAAGACTACATCTGATAAATGCGGCAATTCTGTCCGTTTACATTGTTTGTTGTAGTTTCTCACTTGCTAACTTTCACGAGTTTGTCTGTATTTTTACAAAAAATAACTATTCAAGAAAAATTCCAATATATATATATATTTTGTTGTTGGTTTTTTTTTTCTTTCTTTTATCTGTTTGTCTAAATTCCAAGCTTTTAAATCAATATATTTATTAAGCCATTTATTATTCCACGTTTCAGTTAATGAACAATACAGAATATTGTATATAATCCCAATAACTATTGGAATTTCTTTTGAATAGTTATTTTTTGTAAACAATTTTACAAAATTAGATTATTTTGCCCCACTCCCATTCTGTCTTCCCTTCTCATAGCTCTCCTTTCCAAT